>NC_135503.1:180327272-180562571 GCF_052857255.1 Amblyomma americanum
CAAGGAAAAGGGAAAGGAGGGAGTGATAGAAGAAAGGAAGAAAGGTGCCGTAGCTCGACCACGTGGGGATCTTTAACGTGCACAGACATCGCACAGTACACGGGCGCCTAAGCGTTTTGCCTCCATAAAAACGCAGTCGCCGCGGGCCATCGAAAGGAAAATGATAGGTGTAAAGTTTAGAGACCGGAAGCGGGCAGAGTGGGTGCGGAAAGAAACGCATGGTAGAGACATCTTAGTCGAAATCAAGAGGAAGAAATGGGCTTGGGCAGGGCATGTACTACGAAGGTAAGATAACCGCTGGTCTTTAAGGGTAACGGAGTGGATTCCAAGAGAAGGCAAGCGCAGCGGGAGGGGGGGGGGGGAGGGCGGCAGAAGGTTAGGTTGCCGGATGAGATTGGGAAGGTTGCAGGCATAGGGTGGGCGCAGCTGGCAAGGGACAGGGTAAATTGCAGAGACATGGAGAGGCTTTTGCCCTGCAGTGGGTGTAGTCAGGCTGATGATGATGATGATGAACGGTAAGAGACCGGAAGCGGGCAGAGTAGGTGAGAGAACAAACGAGGATTAATGACATGCTAGTCACAATGAAGAGGAAGAAATGGGCTTTGGCAGGGGATGTAATGCGAAGGCAAAATAGTCACGGATCCTTAAGGGTAACAGAGTGGATTTCAAGAGAAGCAAGCTTATGAGGGAGCGGCAGAAATTTAGATTAAGAAGTGTGAGGGAATACAGTGGGCGCAGCTGGCAAAGGACCGGGTTAATAGGAGAGAAATGGGAAAGGCATTTGCCCTGCAGTGGGCGTATTAAGGTTCATGATGATAACGATGAATATTTTTCAGGGATATATTACAACAAAAAAATTTGAAGGACGCTTAAGCTTCGTCTTTAAGAATGAGACATGACAGCGTGTTGCAGCGTTGCCAACGAGTGCACGGAACACCATCGCCCGTTGGGCGCGGCACGTGGCCCGTTGGACAATTTAAGGAAAGGACGCCTGTCTGACATATCTCGGTGGACATCCGAACCAAGCGGTAAGGGAAGGAAACTGAAATTAAAATTGTTTTAAGGGAAGAAAGTGACGCCTGTCTCACAATTCTCACTGGACACCCGTACCGCGCCGTAAGGGAAGGAAAATCTTTTTCGTTACGGCGCGGTTCAGGTGTCCACAAAGATGCGACAATATTCGTTCATGGCCAACGCCGCCGACGAGACCAGCTTTTCTGCGACACGGGCTCCTAAACGCGGTCGCGTTAATAAATACAATGTTTCCTTTAGACTCACGCGCCATTCGCTATATGTCTGTAGAGAGCGAACACGGGCTCCCATTTGATTTAATCATGCTGATGGGCCTCCACTGTATATGGTGCTCCACAGCGGAAGGTTGCCACTTGGATCTAGAAGCGAACCTGCCCGAATTCACTTTCATGAAAGTACGTTTCGGCTTGCATGAGTCCAAAAAAGGTGGAGCAAATCCTCTAGTGGCTCTCAAGAGTAGAGCCCTTGTTATATGTGCGCGAATTTTATTATGACGAAACCGACTTTCGGCTGGCTGATCACAACGTCGTCAAATCTACTTTGTGTATACATACATAGTGTTCTGGGCGCTGTTTTGGTTTTTCTTTTTTGATATGTTTGTTTTTTGTTATTTTTATGAAATGTTCTGCTATGCCGATACCCTGTAATGATAAAAAAGACCACAACGTGGCTACGAAGTTCCATACACGCTTCCCACGAGAAATTCCTGGACTCGAATACAACCCATTGCTCACATCGGCCAGAAATGCTGGCGCATTAAACCTCACCGGAGGGTAAACCTTCAGCACAGAGACGCTCAGCAACAACTAGCAGATGGTGAATATGTCGTTTGTTCATTATTGTCGTCTTCCGTAATTGAAGGGTTATTCAAGTGACATCTCAGGAGCTATTTTATTTCACAGCATGCAGCTTCAGCTGTGCAGCCAGCAGAAGGCGACGATAAGCCGACTAGTCTTGTGTGCGCCCTTTGGACGCGCTATATGCGCTACAAAACGGCGCTCATGTCGACGTCGGTGAAGGCTCCATAAAGTGCGCGTGGTGACCCCGTTCTGTTACTCGTGACATCGCTGTGTTTGGGCCACTCAGCGTGACGCGTTTGTTTGACATAACCTCACTCCGTGAGAGACCATCAGCGTGGCATGGTCCACCTGCTTTGTACTCTCTCCCCCTCCTCTTTCCTCCTCTCACTCCGTGTTATGCCAACGCAGCAAAAGAGGAAACGTGCCCCTAACAGCTCTCGCTGCATTTAGAAGACAATGAAATGAAAGCTATTAAATGCAACACATTCATATAAAACTAATATCAAAATTATCTTTGCAACAAACTCAAATACAAGAAATTTTGGTTTGTAAAAACTCATGATAAATGTATTTCCTTCCACGAATGTCTGGACACAAGGGTATTATTTCCGGACTTCAATATTTATGTATTTATTTATTTCGTTTCCTTCAAGACCCCTGGAGGCATCAAAAAAGATAGTGGAATGCATGAAAAATGTCTATATGTATGTAATTATAATACAGGAATTGCGGCAACAAAGAAGGAAAAAAATAGGAACAACCACAGCGCGGTAAAATGCAGATTACTGGGAGTAAACATAATCTCCGAGAGCAGATTTGAACAAAACAGGGTCGGTAATTGTGGCAATTGCGGTGGACAGGTGGTTGCATTCATTTCTTGCCTTAGGAAATAATGAGTCCAAATATGAGTTCATTCGGCAAAAAGGGATGCCTACTTTATAAGGGTGGTCTCTACGGGATGAAATGTATCCTCGTTCAGAGAGAAGTGCTTCTTTAAGATGGCGATTGCGATGATAAATTTCATAAAAGAGAGATAAGGGAAACACTTTTCTTCGTAAGGCAAGTGCACCACAATTCCTACAGTTTTTCTTTTCTATACCCAATGTTCCGCGTGTTAGGAGTGCGTTTCTTGAGATGTTATGCCAGGAGGTTGCGGGCCAGCTTTCACTTGATCATGAATGGTCACAGCTGGTGCTTCAGATAAAATGATGCACATTCCTGGAAGCTGCCGTTTCCGAAGAAGCGACGCGGTATGGTAAACGTGACATTTGTTGTACGCTGTAATAACCTCTCTGAAGCAGATGACTGCTATGTAATCTTTGTCGCTGTCTCCCGTACAGGCAGGAAGTGTAGAATATGAAATTGCACATATGAATAACACCGTTGCTTTTTAAACCACGTTAGAATATTGGCCATTTTTGCGATCATCTGGTACGGAATTTTTTTGCCTTTAATAAAATACGCTACATTTTGGTATCCAGGATTAGAAATACGATTTTTTCTCCTTTTTCGTGGTCACGTCGAATGGAAAAGTAGGTGCGTCTCGATGATGTTCCTTGTTTCGGATAATTGCAAATATTGATTGCTCTGAAGTGTTTCATTGCAACTACATGGTATGGTTTTGGTTTACAATTTAGCTTTGTTCTAAATACATTTTTCAGCCACTAAGGCAACTTCTGTACCTATTGAGTAAAGGTAAGTTTTGACGAATAAAATATTTTTTCAGGAGTTTGTTGCGGAAAACCCCATCTATTTTATACGCCGGTACATTATCAAAGCCATAACAACGTAACAAGAAAAAATACAGATTAACCAAAAACTGACGGATTACCAGGATCTACATGTGTCCGTCTAAAGAGCCAACTTCCTGGTCGCTGACTCTCACAGACGACATAATGCACGTGGGTGCAGCTTTCGGTACATCAGAAGCCTGTTTTATTTCCCGTCTTAACCGCTTCTTGCCTTTGCCGATAAAAGTTTCTTTTCAAACACTGATTCATAATCATCAAAATCTTTGTAATGATCTAGAGGATTCCAGTAATATGCGCTGTTGGGCTAGGTGGTCCATTCTAAGAGTACTCTTTTTTTTCGCACACACGACGGCGACACATGAAGGACAAGCACGACCGTACCGGGCGCAACTTGCGACCATATTAATTAAAAAAATGGCAGACGCTTAAGCTTCACCTTTAAGAGTGGAAAGCGACAGAGTGTTGCATCGCTGCCAGGGTATTACTCATGTACGTATGAGTAATCAAGGCAGTTCAGCCCGCGCGCCGCGGTGGCTCGGCGGTTATGGCGCTCGGCTGCGGACCTGAAACACGCGGGTTCGATCCCGGCCGCGGCGGTCGAACTTCAATGGAGGCGAAATTCTAGAGAGGCCCGTGTACTATGCAATGTCAGACCACGTTAAAAAACCACTGGTGATCAAAATTCCCGGAGCCCTCCGCTACGGCGTCCCTCATAGCCTAAGTTGCTTTTGGACATTAAACAGGATAACAAAAAAACACACTTCACAAAGTCAAGGTCTAGAACGGATGCTCTAGGTCCACTTTTATTCATTTCGAACCAATGAGCCTTTGTTGCGTGTTCTATGCGCGCTCGCCTCGCAAACACACACATGGGTTGGATTCCTCGTATGTCTACACGATTTCATTAATTGGAGGTTCTCGTGTTACAACACCGACAACTGCAACAAGGCCAACAATGCCGACACTGGCTTTTCTGCAATACACGCTCTTTAACGCTGTCGTGTTAAAAGCAGATGATTTCTATAGAATAAAAGTGAAGGGATGATCAGGAAGATTGCCACATGCAAGGAGACAAAAAAAAAACGGAATGGCACAGGTGACTCAACTCTTATCTCGCATATCTAGAAAGTTAAAATCTTCATCATACAATGTGACAGACGGCTTACTAACACATGCACTTCCACAATTCCTAATATGGTAGGCCTCTACAAGCTCCCGCGCAAGCGTGTCAGTGTATGCATCTCACATTAGCTTTTTCGCTCCAAGGCAATTTGATTTCGAAGGCGCATGGTTACTGTGTTCCCTCGTGCTACGTTTTCAACATATACGTGTGCGCGCTTGATATACCAGCCACACTTCCAGTTGTACGGGCTTGACGCTGCTGCCTTTAGAAAGACAGTGCGGTTCGAAAAGCACACCACAGGAAGCCAATAAATGTCGCTCCGTAGAAAAATATCACAGTGAGAACTGCTCCGCCGGCCTCACATTGCAACGTTAGTGCTTTACAGTCGCTTTCGTACTGTGGCATGCAGCTGCCACTGAGTGCCTATACCAACCAGCGAAGGGTCTTATAAAGGCTGTTTGGGAGGTATGAAATGTGACTTTTGTGTGATTGTCCGGTAGTTTGTTAGATAGCGCTTGTTGCTTAGTGCATTGTGCCAATTTATGGCACCTGCAGTAGGACTGAATGATTGTGCTTTGTGTCGAGGGTGATGAGGTAAATATTAATTTATGCTGTGTTGTGCTAGGTTTAATGGTGCATAAGCATCTAAGGCTCTCACGCGCCGAGCTCAAGGTATAAGGAATAGTTTCCTGCTGATTTTTACAAAGATAAAATATTATGGCGGTGTAGAAAGCTTAAAAAGTTATTTCCTTCTACCTACAATTCTGAGCAAAAGCAAGATTTATAAATGGCTAACATTAAACATTGCAAAAGAGGTCGGGTAACCTCATCAGCCGTCCTTGGGTGGGCAAGGACTGGAGACCCCTAACCAATAAAACAAAACAACCTCAGCCCTTTTCCCAGGAATGAGAAAGTGGTTGAGGTGTACTAAAATACAAACAGACCAGTGGGCAAAAAGATTAGCCTCTTGAGAAATCCGGTTTTTTAAGAAAGCTAAAAAAACATGATATATCAATAATTGCGTCATCTTCTAACAAAAAAAAAAAGCAGTGCAGGATGAAAAGGAATGCATTCGGTATAAAATTGAGTAAAGTACTTTTCCTTAGTTTTGCTAGTTTTGCACAAGACAGTAAAATGTGGTTAATCGTAACTTCGTCTCCGCATTCTTCGCATACAGGTTCATCTTGTTTTGTCAGAAGGAAATTGTGTGTGAGGTGCGTGTATCCTATACGAAGACGGCAGTAAATAACTTCATTAAAACGCTCCTGGTGGGTGCAGGACTTTCATTCACTTATAACTGGTTTGACATTGTGTAGTTCGTGTTTCACTTCGTTGTTCCACGCGGACCGCCATTTCTGTCTTATGTTACGATGTATTAAGTTAATGCAATCTTGACATTGTGTAGTTTGTTTTTCACTTAATTGTTCCACGCGGACTGCCATTTTTGTCCTATGTTACGATGTATTCAGTTAATGCAATCATGACATTGTGTAGTTCGTTTTTCACTTCGTTGTTCCACGCGGACTGTCATTTCTGTCTTATGTTACGATGTATTAAGTTATTGCAATCTTTTAACGGAATATTTTCTTTCTTTATTTGCTTGTCACGCGCTCGAGCAGCACATAAGTCTGCTCTCTCGTTGCCTTTAATTCCGATATGGCGTGGCACCCAGCAGAGTTTGAGGTTTCGTCCTTTAGCTGTGGCTATTACTACGTTGTGTATGATATTACCAGGTATAGGAGTGACTGCATTTCTGAAGTTAAAAGCTCTAAGTAAACTTAGCGAGCTGGTGTAAATAATACTATTTTTGAGGTTCTCGTTTACTATCTTTTTAATGGCTACATGCAATGCGTAAGATGTGGCAGTGAAAATTGATGCACACTGTAGAAGCCCTACTATCTGTTTTTGAGCCATCTGTGTAGAAAGTTCTGAAGGTACTATATTTTCCTCGAGTGCAAGAAATTTTTGCAGGCTATGTTTTTGTGAGGTTTGTTTTTTACAGAACTGTGTAAGCGCAAAATCGCGGATTGTAGGAAAATGATACAATGCAGGCAGCGGATCACGTCTTCGAGCAATGTCAGGTAATGTGTCAAGTAGGCCGAGGTTTTGGCGCATCTCTGGTGGTGGTGCTGGTTGTGTGTTTTTATTAAAATAGTAGTAAAAATGAAGGAAAGGATTTTTGCTAGCACCGGCACCTGCCATCGACACTGAACCACCTGAGCTGGGGCAGCGCATCTCTTCAAAATGTAAGAGCAGTGTCCTAGTTGTATGTGGTTTGATGTTAAAGATGGTTCTAGATGGGCACTTTGTTGTTATTTTGTGACAGATATGATTAGGCACTGAATGGATTTTTAGACTGTATGAACACGTTGGAATCGTTCTTCTGTCTGTAAGTGATGCTTCGTTAGTTTCTACACGGAGACTGTTTATGGGTGACGTCCTATATGCACAAGTGGAAAGAGGCAAACCTAAATTGTGTACTGGATCCAGTCGTTTAAAATACGATGGTCTAGCTGACGCATAAACTATAAAATCGTAATTTTAGGAAGAACGAACAACATACCGATAAATTTGTAAAAGGCATATCCTATCAGAACCCCAGTGTTTTCGGGAAAGTACGTTAAGTATGTTCAAGGACAGGGAGGTTTTCTTTTTTAGAGCATTAATATGCGGTAGGAATGTCAGTTTTTGTTTTTGTCAAAAGTAGTGCCTAGAAATTTTACTTCATTTTTTATAGGGAGTTCGATTTGGTTTAGGTGTAAACTGGGGTTAGACTGTAGACCTCGTTTTAGTGAGAACAGCTCGCCCACACTGTTTTCTGTGTCGAGAACTGGAATCCATTTTTGTCTGCCCATGCCATGTCTCTAGTTTGTTTATTGTTAACTGTGTTAGTCTCTCGCATGTTGCAACATTGGATGATGTACAAGCTATTTGAAGGTCGTCGACATAGACTTAGTACATCATGGTCTTTGGGGTTATTTTGTTTATGGAATTCAGCTTTACAATAAACAGTGCTGTGCTTAACATACGCCCCTGAGCAACTCCGTTCTCTTGAACGAAGTTCCTAGAAAGGGTTGATCCCAGGCGTACTTGAAATGAGCGGTCGGAAAGGAAGTCATTCAGGCAGTTCAACATCCTGCCGCGGTTATCTAGGTCTCCAAGGTTTCGGAGGAGCCCAAACCTCCAGGTTGTATCATACGCTTTCGCCATGTCGAAGAAAATGGCAAGACAATGCTGTTTGTGTTTAAAAGCTTCTCTTAATGTGTTTTCGAGGCGAATTAAGGGTCTGTCATTGAGCATTCTTTTTTATAACCGCATTGATGGACATCAAGAAGTTCTCGGAATTCAAGGAGAAATGCTAATTTTATATTAAGGACACTTTCGATAGATTTCGTGAGACAGTTTGTGAGGGCTATCGGCTATAGCTACTTGGGGAAGCTGATGGTTTCCCAGGTTTCAGGAGTGGCATTATGGCGGCTTGCTTCCACTCCTTAGGTATTTTTCGTTCTGTGAATATTTTGTTAAAAAATTCAAGAGTGCCTCTATGGTAAGCTTGGAAAGATGGGCAAGCACTTCGTAGTGTATCTGGTCATGTCCTGTAGCAATTTGTTTGCCGGCATACAGTACTTTATTTATTTCGTGGAGGGTAATTAGACAATTGTATTTTTCATTTACACCTCCACTTGTTGGGAGCCTGTGTTTTTCGGCCGTGCTTTTGTACTTCAGAAATGACTGACTAGAGTGTGATGAACTTGAATCTGCAGCAAACTGCACCCCCAATATTTTTGCCTGTTCTCTTATAATTGTTTGTGAGCCGGGTGTTGTCAAAAAAGAAATTTTGAAGCGTGAGTAACTACCATTTAATTTTCGAACTTGCTCTCACATTTTCTTCGATGGTGTTGAAGTATTTTTAGAAGACACATAAGTTCTCCAGGATGTTTGTTCGGCATTGCGCCGAATATACCATGCTTGTGCTCTAACCTTTTTGAAAAGGATAAGGTTCTCGTGTGTTCGGTATCTGCGAAAGACTCCCCACGCTTTATTTTGTCTTTTTTTCGCCTCCTTGAATTCACGTGTGTACCTCACTTTGTGGCTCTGATGAACCACTCCTGATGATTTTGGGATCGTTAGGTGTGCGGAAATAAGGATGCATGATGTGAAAGTTTCATTTATTTTGTGTATGCCGAGATTTTATGAAGCAATACTCTGTAATTTAGCCTTTTCTCTAAACAATTCCCGGTTAGCTAAATGTAACTTCCAACGGCGTAGTTTTTTCGGAATCACTGTTGGTGAGGGTGACATGCTTATTATGACAGGAAGGTTATCGCTCTCATACATGTTGTCAATTACATCCCATTTAAAAACAGTAAAAACACTTGGTGAACAAAAACATAAATCTAGGCAGCTCATTTTCTTTGGAGAACAGTAAGTGTGTTTGTGTTCAGGAGGCAGACATTGTTGCAGAGAATAAAATATTCCAAAATCCGGCCTCTGACGTCCGTTTGCTCACTTTCCCAAAACGAACAGTGAGCATTAAAATCCGCAACTAAAAGATATGGTTCCGGCAGTTGTACTAAAACACTTTCTAAATCGTGAGGTGTGATGGCTAGGTGAGGGTCAATGTATATGGAACATACTATTATTGTTTTAAAATCGAGGGTAGTCACAGAAACTGCTTCAAATGAGGTTAAGGTCGATTCTCCGAGTTGCAACACCACCTGGATCACAATAGCGGCACCTCCAGAGGTCCTGCTGGAGTTCACTCGGTCACAGAGAAAGACTTGGTACTTTTTCAGAATTTTTTTTCCTGTGGGCCTAGGTTAGTCTCCTGGAGACAGAGTGCTGCCGGGGGGAATGAAGTTAAAATATCCGTTACGTCAGTGTAGTTGTTCAAAAGTCCACGACAGTTCCATTGAGCTTGAAATGCCATGATTGTAAACTAGTTGGGGACAGTTTTAGAAACTAGGTTTGTGTGCCTTTTGGACCTGTTATAGGGACTTTATTTCTTTTACTGCGCTCAAGAGATCATTGCCTCCGCTGCAGCACCTCAAGATAGGTGCTGGAGGACCGCGGCGTCGCCGCGGGTGTGTGCGTTTCAGATCTCTCTTGATAGGGGGAAGTCCTGCGGGACGCCGACGCGCGGACCGGCGCTCCCTGCATTGGAGGTGGCAGACCAGCCTTCACTGTCTCTGCCTGGGGCGTGGATGGCCCGGCCCGACTCTCGGTCAAAGTGACCTAGTGACCTGGGCAGATGCCGGAGTGCTGTGTGGTGCACCGCCTCTGCGCACCACATCAGCGAAACTTGTTCTGGCAGTGAAGGAGAATGAGCATTGTGAGGCGGCATATCGCCTGCGTGCTTCCTTGAAATATATATTTTCTTTGGTTTTAATGGCTATGATTTCTTTTTCTTTCTTCCGGGAGCGACACGCCCCGGAATATGCCGGGTGGTCTCCCTGGCAGTTTGCACAACAAGGTGTTCCATCACAGGCAACGGCTAAATCTGTAGAAACGAAGATAGCCACACAAGATCGAGTAGTGTACACTGACGCCACACTGTATCCATGGAATCGCAGCCAAAGCATCAACAAAACAGTTTCAGTTGTAACAACGAAGGAAGGTAACCTCATCAGCGGTGCATCCACGAGAGATGGAACGGTAGCTGAGGCAGAGGAGTTGGTGCGATAGCCCTAGCGGCAGCCGAGGGCTATCGCACCAACAAATCTCTCACAATCTTAGCTGACTCCCAGGAAGCGTGCAGACGCTACATGGCAGGAAGAATCAATAAGAAAGCACTAAAGATACTCTTGAAAACGAAGCGAGCCAATGAAAATATCCAACATAGGATCTACTGGGTACCAGCATACGCCGGAATCAAAGGCAATCTGAAGGCAGACAAGCTAGCTCGCGAGCTCACTACCCGAGCTGGTGCGTCAAATGCCTCGGACGGCCCGGGGATGAAGGTGGAGCTCACGTACGCAGCTATCCTCAACCTCATTAAAGGCAGAAGGCGCAAATACCCCCAGCCACACCCTCAGCTAACACAATACGAGGCGACATGCTGGAGAAGACTCCAAACAGGGACCTTCTACAACCTTCATGTCCTACATAAGATGTATCCAGAGCAGTATAGGGATACATGCCCGTGGTGCGGGGCAACCCCCACGTTATATCATATCACATGGGAATGTACACACTATGTAGCGTTCCGAAATAATAAAGACCCAAATGCGGAGCAGTGGGAGGACCGGCTAACCAGCAGCCAGCTTAAGGTCCAAAGGGACCTAGTGAGCCACGCATGCGGGATGGCCAGGGACAGTGGTGCCTTGGACTAGGGGCGCCAACCACGCTCAGCCTGGAAGACATCGGCAGTCTCCGGGCACGCGCCCAAACCTCTCAATTGGAACAATAAAGTTTACTCTCTCTCTCTCTCTCCATCACAGTTATCACATTTGTGATCTTTTGAAGCGCATTTCGCGCACGTTTCGTGGCCACGACAGCTGAGTGAACCATGACCGTAGTTCTGGCATCTAAAACATCTATTATTTATTTTTAGCCGCCGCGGTGGCTGAGTGGTTATGGCGCTTGGCTGCTGGCCCGAAAGACGCGGGTTCGACCCCGGCCGCGGCGGTGGAATTTCGATGGAGGCGAAATTCTAGAGGCCCGTGTACTGTGCGATGTCAGTGCACGTTAAAGAACCCCAGGTGGTCGAAATTTCTGGAGCCCTTCACTACGGCGTCTCTCATGGCCTGAGTCGCTTTGGGACGGTAAACCCATGTAAACCATAAACCATATAATATTTATTTTTATTTATTTCATAATACTGCAGGCCACTGCGTGGCCCAAGCAGGAGAGGATCAGGAGAGAATCTCCGAGGATTAGGCATGTATGGGTGTACATTTAGTTTCATCTACCCCACTTCTATTTGTTCTGGCAATGTGCTGGATTTGAAAGTCAGGGCAAGCTGTTTGGTTGGGATTTCCTTGTTATTTTTACGGATCTTGATTTTATGTACGCTGATTACTTCTTGCCCAGCAAGGCCTTCCTGTATTTCTGTTCTGTTACAGGAAAGAGATCACTCTCAGAGATGACTCCACGGACTGTGTTCAGGGATCTGTGAGCTGTGATGGAAACAAGGATTTTCCCTATTGTCAAAATGTTCGGAAGTTTGGAATGCTGTACATTATTTTGCAGTTCAAGTAACAAATCACCGCTGGCCAGTTTGGTTACTTTGTAACCTGAGCCCAAGGCGTCCGTCAAGGACTTACATACTATGAAGGGGAACAAACTTCTTGCTGGTGTGTCTCCAACTTCCCTTTGTACTACATGGTACTATGGAAAGCTAACCTTATTTTTTGAAAGAAGTCAGTTGCCTCGTTCTACCCTCATTTGTGAGGGCGATCGTTTGGTGGGAAAGGATGAGCCATGAAAAAATATATGTTGTGCGGCTGTGGTGCTAGCCACCCACCATGGAGCCCAACAAGGGGACGGGACAGGAACTTGTAAGCAAGTTCTGCTCACGTAAGCTGTATACCACGACTATAACCAAATATGGAGCAACTCAGGGCAGCTGCACCACACAAGGTTAACCCTAATCGCCAGGAAAGCAAGAAAAAACAAGAAAAAAGGAGAGGACATGAGAGTTGTGAGAAAGGGATAGAGAAGCGAAATATGAAGGGGAGGACAGGAAAAGGCCACTGCCGACTTCCCCTGGTCGGCTCAGGCTGGAGGTGCCGTATACAGGCAGCTGGTGCCAAAGTGGCCTGTTGCCTCCGCCGATGGGCCTTAAGGGTCCAAATGCTCGGCATCGGCTCAATTACCAGGAGCCCCTTTTCCCCGGACACGGCGATGCCACGCACGGCTAGGCGCGGGTGCTCGGGTCCGTGGTGATGCACTGTTCCCCATTTTTTCAGAAATAATTCCTGACTTTTCCTTCGCGACCAAGTACAGCTGTTCCCTTATATGTTTTTGCAAATTTGTTTTTTGCACTTCCGTATTTTTTATGAATGATGATTTTGTGCTTTTTTAACTGTCCTGTTTTTGTGAGAACTGTAACCTGACTATGTGTTCGCTTTTTTACTTTGTGTATGTAAGGATTTTCAACTGTATCTGCTCCTTTTTTTTCTGTGCATCTAAAGATTTTTCTGTGCATCTAAAGATTTTGAACTGAGTCTGCCCCTGTTCCTTGTAACGACTGCTTGGGCCTCGTCAAGCTGTATACCTACAGCGTTTAGTCAAGGCAGCCAGCCAGAGTTTTCTGGGAAATAAATGGAATTGAATTGAATTGAATTGAATCCCCCTGCGGGGATGTCCCTGCGGATGCTCGAGAATCCGTGGTGTCGCCACTCACAAACAACTGCACGCTGCAGACGCCCCCACGCGGGGCAATATTAATTTATAGTTAATTGTGTCAATGGTATAGAAACGCTGCGACCGGCATTCACTTTGCAGAAATTTGAAGAATGCAAATACTTTATATCCCTCTAAATATCAGGAAACGCTCTGATAATGGAGAAATCTATCGCCCTATCTGTTGCAGACAGGAAGTGCATCTGTCTTGAACGTTTACGCTACACACATGTTGGTCAAATGTTTTAAGGGGAATCCCCCAACGTGAAGTAAATTTTTAATAAGGGAGTAATTACTCATTGACATCCACCCGAACACAGCCATACGACTACAAAGAAACTACGAAGTTTCTGAGAAAGCTGTATAGCTTCCCTTTGTAGCCGCTTGACTGCGTTCGGGTGGATGCCAATGAGTAGTTACTACCGTATTACACACATGTTGCTGAGCACTAAAAATTGCAACTCAAAATATTTTTACACATTGAGTTTTGTAGATGTTATATTGACGTGATACAGCCATTTTAATTTTTTTTATTATCATAAAGCAGGCAAGGGAGGTGCATGTCACAGATCATGGCCCATCAGAAAATCTGAAATGCTCAGATGCTAATTCTATTTGTTAGGCAGAGAGCCGTCAGTATTGCGGTCACTTTTTATTGAAATCTTCCTGTGTAGTTTCCTGGAGCATGTGGTTGCTAGAACGTTTCCTGCGATTGTAAGGTCGCTATTCGTATTTGCTCATTTTACTAGTACCTCACTTTGTTTGTCACCTGAGTGAGTGCTTGATTGTATGTTTCACCTTGTTCGCGTAGGCTTTCAACGCAATGATAAAAAGGTCTGTCCTCCATAAAATCTAAAAAGCAGCCGTAGTTTCATTGAGAAAATGCAGCGATATTTACGACAATTTTGTGCCATTTATGCTCGACCGCAGCGGTGACCTCGTGGTTCGAGCATCCGCCTCGCATGCGGGAGTAGCGGGTTTGATCCCCTTTGGCGCTGGGTGGACCCGGTGATAAAATGGGTGCAAGCTCCCTCCTTCGCCTGATGCTGGGTTTATTCAGAGTGAAATTCTTGTGAAAGAAGTCTTTGACGTCACATTAAGTAAACGAAAACACCTTGTGTCATGGCGCTCTTCAGCCGCAGATGCCCTTGCGCCATAAAAAATTATAATAATCATCGTCGCCCATTTATGCTCAACAGGCAACAAGGTTATTTCTGCACATGCAACTTGTCTCGTGGTTTAGTGCGTCAGAGTTTGAGTATGTGTTCAGGTTTTCAAAGAATAAACGAACTTTTATAAAGATTTCCTGGGTACTCGCCTTATATTACTATACAACCTATCTTTATTTTACAGGAAAAAAATTGTATGGTACCTTAGGATAATAGCTACAGAAAAACTGGAAAGGGCCCATGAGGCCATTACATGGGAATAGCACAGTAGAAAAAAGTGCAAGATTAAAAAAGACACTATAAAAAGAAAAATGAATCAACGCAATCGGCAGTAATTCTAATTAAAGTGCATGTACCAAGGAATCCTTAGAAAAAACATTTAATAAAAAGCATAAGAGAAAACAAACAATTTCTTATATCATAAATTCACAGACAAAAAGCGCAAACATTTTCTGATAGATGTGTCACTGTGTATATATTTTTTAGCATTCAATAACTTGCATTCAAAAAAATACAGACACAACGAACTACCCAAGAGTCAAACTTTCTAATTTCCACGTTTATACTTTGCCGCTCTGAACATGCCAAATTTGTCAAGAGGCTCACAACTTCAGTGGAAAAAACTAAAAAGTGTAATAAGAGAAGACACACACCTTGTCTACGCGTACGATTTTAAATGATTGAAATTATTCTTTCCTAGTTTCCATGGGCACAATATATACTATGTAAGGGGCACTTTTTTTGTAGAACAAGAAGGTTTATTTAGATTAGTTTCTGTGGTTGTGCACCAAACCAGACTATATTATGTTAGATGCGGGCCGAACAAAGCGTCATATATTATAACCTTTATTTGGGAGGTATGAATTGTACGAAAGCGTGTTATAATTCCTGTAATAGAAAAAGCTTTTTGCGAAGCTGATGAACATGAGTGTCCCAGGTAAGATTTGAAGAAGAACGCCCACCGAATAATTAATGGTGATCACCAACAGCGTGGCTTGTTGGTGTATATTCACAGCGAGAGTGTAGCGCAGCAGGCGACACACGAAGAGACGAACAACACAACCGCTTTTGTGTCCCTTGCTGCGCTACAGTCTGGCTGTAATCACCAAGCTCTATTTCTTTGCATTTGAATCAAATAGCGTGTTTGCTTTGACTAGTTTGTTTATATGCCTAAATATTGTTGCTTTTATTTTATTGTAATTGATCTGAAATCGATTACTTTTGAAAGAAGTAGGTAGCTTAGCTAGAAGTTCGTTACAATCAAAAACGAAATTGCTAAAGTCAATGCCAGAAACAAAAGTACTTGCACCAACATATGCTGGAAATGTTCAAGTATGCAATGTGGTAATTTAATCACGTAAGCAAAAAATAATAGTGGACCTATCAAGCTGGCTTGTGGTGCGTATTTTTTGGTATTTTTAAGCGATCAGCAGTATGTTTTATGGAAAACACTGAAATTACTTGCTGAGATAAGGTCCCAGCAAGGGTAGACATGTACCGCGGATTCTCCACGCTTCTATTTTATCAGGAAGATTGTTATGGTGCAAGTAGTGAAAAACCTTACCTAAATCTATAAAAATATCAAGTGAGAACAGGTTACTTAAAGTTTCAATAAAATATTTTCTTCCAGCTTTCGGAAGGCAGTTTCTGTCGGCCAGTCTTACCTGAAACCAAACTGCATAAGTTTTGTTTTCTGTGACAAAGGAAATACTTATACGAGAGAAAATGTTTCAGTGCGTTAAATAAAAATCAGGAAGTATCGGAATCGGGCGGTAGTTGCGAAATTTAGGTTGCTTCCCTGGAATAGTACCGAAACCCTAGCACATTTAACTTTATTTGAGTAAAGTCCTGACTACATTACTAAATTAAATATGTTAGAAAGCATGCAAAACAATTAGGGGCAGTACATGTTTTATCGGCATTATTTGCATGTTTTCAATATCTCGCTCCTAACTCTTTCCGAGCGACATAAAAGTGTTGTAAATCTCATGCTCATAAGTTGGCTGAAGGTGTACCTATTTCATTGTACTATTACAATGTCGAGATGTCTCTGAACGATAGTCACAGGGATTTGCAATATTTACAGAATGATGGTCAAAATGTCTACTGGCGCTTTCCGGCTCGATTCACAGGCGTTGTGCGTAGTAGTATCATCAGGAAGAGAACTTTTATGTTTGTGACCCAAAATATTGTTAATTGCTTTCCATGTGGCTTCTGGGCGCAGTCAAACGAAGTCTGCAAATATCTGCTTATACTAACTGAATTTCGCTCGCCGAAACTCTGCGTTTGGTCGATTTCTTTCTTTTAATTTTTTGTTTAGCGTCTGCTCTGAACGTTTACAAAAAAACTGATGTGTGTGACAAATTTTATTTTCGATCATTCTTTAGCGTTCCCGACTGAGCCACAGGTAGTTTGTGTTTTTTTTTTGCGTGTTAGTTTTCAACGGGAAACGTTTGGCATAGATGCCCAAAGAACGGCTGGTGGATTCGTTATTACGTCATTTGCATTCTTGTTGTTTACAACGAAAGAACCGTTGTGGCTCACAATTTCATGTTTGAGTAAGTTTAATTTTTCTTGTGTAAGGCACTAAGCAAAAATATTTATTTATTCATGTTCTTAGCCACTGAATAATACGATATGTTAAAAATGTAGAACAGTGATAACTGCGGTCACAGGCAACTGTACGTGCACTGTAGACCTCAATATTAAAGCTGGTAACGATAACATATAGCATTGATGCTGTAGAACGTGCAATTCGGGTTCGTGTTATGGTTACATTTATAAAATGAGATGAAACCACCTTGGTGTTAAATTCAAGAAAGAAGTTTGTTATCGCCAAGGAACTTTTGTTAAAATATCCGCCATTAATGAGCTTTAGTTAATTTCGCAAATTTCAGAAAGTTTTATAAAACACTAAAAAGCATCCGCTGTTTCTGGTTGGCGCACGATAGAGGACAAAATTTATTTCAAAATTACTTTGCATCGTTAAAATTTCACAATCTGCAGTGATTCTGCCAAATTACGGCTATATTTCACGTTTCTTGTATTTTGAGACTATAAATGATGCGTTATCACGCGGACCATTTTTATTTTAAGAGAAATTATTATCGCCATCTTGTTCCAAGCTGTTATTTGTGTGCCATGTTTCCGATAGCGCAAAGATAAGAAACAGCAAGACTGCTGCAATTAAAGGACAATTTCATCTTCCTTGCAGCTGCTTGAAGGCGCATGCATGTGATAATGAATAGATATAATGTATAATTGAAATTTACATCACATAGCAGAGCAATGTCTTGATAATACATTTCTCAAGACTTCGAAACATGACACATATCACAGATAAGGAAGGCGATGGCATTTACATGTTATTGGCAAGAAGGGCTCTACCGCCCGCCTGCACCGAAAAAATCTTGCCGATATCATGCTCCACGATGGTGCACAATGGGGGTGCCATCAGCCCGCTTATGACTTTGTATGACCATGCCGAATACCAGTTTTGCTCGTACTTCTTCTTCCTTGCCGTGGCAATAAATTCCTTCAGTGCGGAGCGGAGATGTTCACTTACTTATATTGCGTCTTAGTTGCGTAAAACAAAGTCAGCTTGTAAGACGAGTTTTTTCCGCCTTGTTTAGAACATGCAGCACTTGAACTGCATGGACAATAATGTTTGTTCTTTGAGCATTTTGCGTATGCACACGATGACAGATTTCAATATAGGCCTGTCCTGCTGGATCCAAGATGGCGTTGCCAGTTTTAAAGGAAATGTCAGTCAGGAGCTCGATTGCACTCTCCCTTATATTTCTGTATTCCGTTTCTTCGAGTATTCTTCAGAGTGAATCGAGCTGCTTTTCACATTTTGTGACCTGCTTTCGATTGACGCGCATCTGGCAGAGAGAGGTTCATTTTCAGTTGCAAGTTGTAAGTTTCCGGAAATCTCAGCCAGTTTTTGTTGATGTCGTCTACTGGTTCATGCATAAAATGAAGGGTCTTGATCGTTCTGGTTTGCTGATTTTTCAGCCGACGAATTCCGCTTCCCAGTCTTCCGAAACCCATTTAATTCCTGCCTCATTTCCTTTTTATAATTAGCTAATTCTGCTCTCATGTTTTCCTTCAGTTAGCTGCATCCGTCGACATTTTTAGTGTAAGAAGTCACTAGATTGCGACAAGATGTGACCATGAAGCACTGCGCTAGTTTCACGTAACGCACCAACACCACTCACAACCAGGCAGCAGCGACGAGATGAAATACAGAGTGTGTATGGCAAGTAATTCAACACGACTGCAACGCTAACCTTTGGCAAAAGCGTAAAACAGCGCATTGCGCACGTGGCTCGTCGCTGCTGCGAAGTAATGCTAGGTGCGGTAATACTCTAGCTCTGGGAGCTGGCGTATGGCAGCGCAGCAGGTCGTCGGCGCAGCGGACGGTCAAATCGCCTGGAAACCATTGCGGAAATTCCGGGGCGAAAATCTGCAGTCCGCCCATAAAGCAAGGGCTTATTAAAGAGTGGACCCTCTCAATGGGCTCAGCGGCCCACTTGACTGCAGCGAATCAAGCGGCTGGCAGAGAAACAGAACAACTTCTGGTTTCTCTTTCAGGCGCCGCAGTTTTAAGGCCAGTATGCGTTGCGCCTTTTCGCTCTCTGATGGCGCATTTTTTCTGTTATGTACGGTCTCCTTTTCTCTTTCTATTTGTTTTCAGCATTGCAAAACGGAAATGAATAACATTCCGAGTGCTTCTGAACGTTTGTTTGTAACGAAATCAGAAAATTAATTCTGTTTTTAGTGATAACTGTTCACTTTGTATGTTCTCGCTCATTACCAAAAAGTAAAAAGCGTTCTGAAAAAATTATCATCCTATATACGCCTCAGTGTACTTTAGAGGCTTTTGAAGTAGACAATAGTTTCGAAGACTGTTCATCTGTGTACAACATGTCAAATTCAGACGTTGGATATTGACATGCCCAAAAGTAGCATTCGATCCGACAGGGCAAAATGAAGAGGACACCACATGCGCTAACTTTCAAACGATTTTTTTTATTCAATGCAGTACGTGTTTTTTTTGTGCATTGCGAGGATGTGAATGCATCATCTCACAATTCTATCAGATGAAAGATATCGCATGTGGTCTCCTCTTCATTTTGTCCTGTTTGATCGAGCTCTACTTCCGGTAACCATCCCCCAACTCGCTCAAACAGCTAGCCTTAGCATTTTGGCGACACACTATGCGCATATTTCCACGCAGCCTCCGCCTTGTTATCATCGGGCCCAGCGTAACACGGCCACACGCTGAACTGCGTTACCGATAAAAGACAACGCCACCGCTGCGTCACCCGAGGCATGCGTCACCGACATTGGCTACAAAAACAGGCTGCCCGGATGGGAAGAGGGGCTTTTTTCCTTCCGCTTGTCTGGTGCACTAATAAATTCTCTTTGTGACCACCGCGTACTGAGATGTATGTTGGATTTGGAAACAGGCCGTGCCATGGTGTTTACTGTACATAGATTTTTTGGCGTGTTCGGTACCTGTTTCTTTCTGTCCGAATTGGTGACTGCTTTGACCATTTTTTTTTACTCCTGTGGTTTCGAGAACACCTAATGTACTATTCGTGCCTAAATATCAGCTGGTGTCAAATAAATTTTCTTTGTTAGCGTTGGTACGCTCGTCCACTGTCATCGCTAATCGAATAAACAGTTGTTACATTTTATGTTCGTCCTTCAGCAGAAGCGACATCCCACATCTGGTGACCCGAACAACGGACAATAAAGCATTGATATGGACGAGCAAGAGCCACACCTTCAGAAACGGCACGGCCAACTCAATAATTCCGTGCAGTAGCATCGAGCCGGCTCCGCCGAAGACGTCAGAACCCCGGCAGACGGCATCCCGCACGCTGCCCCGCACGGCGTCTGGCGGGTCGCTGTCAAGCTTCCGCCGTTTTGGGCCGACTCGCCCGAGGTATGGTTCACCCAAGTCGCGGGCCAGTTCTCCCTTGTGCACCTCACGGAAGACCGGACCCGCTACGATTATGTCGCCGCCCACCTCGATGCCCGCTACGCCAACGAGGCCCGGGACATCCTTGCCAACCCACCAACGGTCAACCTTTACGAACACCTCAAGACTGAACTCATCCGCCGCCCGTCACTTTCGGAAGACCAGAAGGCGCGACATCTATAGTCCCTAGAACTTGCTGAGCGCAAGCCTTCGCAGCTCCTCCGCCGCATGCGTGCTCTGGCGGACAACATGGAAGTCCAGGATTGTTTACTGCGAGCACTTTGGCTTCAACGACTTCCACCGCACGTCCCGGCAATTCTGTAGGCTCAGCTTACGCAACCTCTCGACCAACTTGCCGGGATCGCTGATCGCGTCATCGAGGTTTCAGCCGCAATTGTCGCCCGGCGTCCAGGCAGTCGCCGCACCGCTGAACACCACAGAGCTTGCGTGCCGAATTGATGATATTAATCAATAGGTCAGCTCCATTAAACGACGCCTGGATCAACACTTACCGAAGCGCCACCCGCAAAGCCGTGACGATAAAACCACCCCGTCCCCGCAAGGGAATCTTGAGTCTCAAGGCTATGGTGCTTGGCGCCACCACGGACCCTTAGCACCTATACCGAAGCTGTCATGCGCACCGTGGCGATAGGTTCTAAGGAGAAAGGTAGAAACCATAAACGGTGGAGGTTGGGGCCATGGTCAAGCCCCGGCCGATGGGCTCCCCGTCTGTTTACTAGTCGGGGGGCTCCGGGGCCTTCCTGTGTATAAGACGTTGAACCACAGGCGACATTTTAGGAACCGTCAGCATGTCTATATCGCATGAGTACTTATTCTTCTAAAAAACCTGATCGGTTCCTGAAAAGGAATTGCACCGATGAAAGAATTGGCAGAAGTTGACCCGACTCAACATTTTCCTTGTTTCCTGATTGTCCACTTGCTTTTAGACAATGAACCAATTGCTGCCATATCTGTTTCCTACCTTGCTGGACTGTGGATAAAATGATAGGCAAAAACTACAATGCAAAAAAACTCACATCCGGTGGCATTCTAGTCGAAGTGTCACAGAAAGACCACTCAGGCCCCCTACCAATAACCCCTACTAAGACCCCATACTCAGGGGATTTACGACCACACGTGGAAACTACTGAGCGCCTCTTCTTTTCACTGTTATAGCCATCAAGACAACAACCACACGATTGAGAGTTCTGATTGTTGTAAGCTGGCTGCTCCGTGATAACTGCACTGGAAAATGACGTCATCTTTATCGTCGTGAACAGCGCCACCACCAGCTATATAAGGACTGCATCGCCTCTGCATCCCTGGGATTTTCGACCACGCGTGGACACTACTGAGCGCCTCTGCTTTTCACTGTTATAGGTATGACGTCTTATTCACTGTCCTTAATACTGTAGTAGATTTTATGTGGTCGTGATCCCCATTGTGGTTCGCCCTGCTGTACCTGAGGAACGCTATGGGTATTGATGTGAGCACATACACGGCCCGTATCCGGCTCCTTTGTACCGATTCGACAGTGTGAGCGGACAACCTCTGCGCTTCAGTGCAGGATGTAACTTCATAAGCGGTGTTTTTCCCAAACCTTCATCAATGTTGGCGTTGATGTGCATTGCTGCTCTTTTGTTCTGTGCTGGCGATGTCGAGGCTAAACCTGGACTGAAGTTGGATAATGTTCTGACATTGCTCAACAAATTCCAATTGAAAATGAAGAGTACTTTAGCAGCACTAAAACAGCACTTGATGAAATAAAGAATAGCATTGAAGACCTAAAAGTCAGCGTGTCACTGAAAGAAGTGTGAGTAGCGTACAGAAAATTAACGACGAAGTTTGCACTGTCAGCGGTACTGTTGAAGATGTTAAGTGCTCATTATCGCGAACGCAGAGTGAACTGACTAATGTCGTTGATGACTTCAATAACTGAATGAGACAGAACAACGTGCTCGTTGAAGGTGTTCACAAGGAAGACTACAAAGAAACAGAGCGAGTTGTTCGTGAGTTCCTCTCACCTCACCTTGAAATCGAGATAGGCGAAAGTGAACGCGCAGACCGTATAGGAAAACGACGCGCTGCCGCTGACGAGCCAACCATCATCAAAATTTTAAATGGTAAGGCAAAAAATGAAGTCCTCCGCAACGCCCATAAGTTGAAAGTTGTGTCGCCCAAGGTATGGCAGGAAGAAGATTATTCCCCGTAAGTTCAGTGAGAACGTAAAAAGCTGTGGGACTTCGCCAAAATCAACAAAACTGAAAATGAGCGCTCTGCTGTCCATTTTAATCAACTAAAATATCGTGACAATTTGTACCATTATGACACTGCAGCTGACCAAGTTATACACCTCTCTACGCTAATTTCTACGCATGATGACAGCCCGTCGGCGTGACAAGCAGGCTGAAATGAAGTCAAAAAATAAACCGCATGCAATGTATCTATCCTCATGGCCAATTTTCGTATCTTACTTCCTAAACTTGATGTGACATAAACAATGATACACACGTGTGAAGCTGATATTGTTCTTGGCACTGAAACCTGGCTGACCGGAGACGTATCAAGTACTGAACTATTGTTCCCAAGCTATTTATCAATATTCCGTAAAGATAGACTACATTCGAGAGGAGGAGGCGTCATGATCGCGGTAAGACGCGACTATCAGCCGTCTGTTTCCTTTCGACACGCCTCTTGAACTACTGTTAGTGACAGCACCATTTAGTGCTTTTATTTACGTAATCGGCGTTTGTTATCGGCCACCTGGTTGTTGGCCAAATTTTGTTGATACTGTTTACTGAGCAAGTGAGTGCATCGTCAACAAATTCTCGAATTGCATCCTTATTTCAGGAGGAGATTAATATGCCCTGCTATTGACTGGCGTATATCATTTGGAAATTCCCAGGGTAGCCTGTCTCACTGTTACAACTTTCGCAGTACTCTTGACTTGTTCAATCTACCTCAGCTGGTGCATGAGACAACACGTGGGAAACGTATCTTGGATTTGATCTTCACTAATCAGCCTCACAATACAGAAATAATAATAATATTAATTGGTTTTTTGGGGGAAGGAAATGGCGCAGTATCTGTCTCATATATCGTTGGACACCTGAACCGCGCCGTAAGGGAAGGGATAAAGTAGGGAGTGAAAGAAGAAAGGAAGAATGAGGTCCCGTAGTGGAGGGCTCCGGTATAATTTCGACCACCTGGGGATCTTTAACGTGCACTGACATCGCACAGCACACGGGCGCCTTAGCGTTTTTCCTCCATAAAAACGCAGCCGCCGCGGTCGGGTTCGAGCCCGGGAACTCCGGATCAGTAGTCGAGCGCCCTAACCACTGAGCCACCGCGGCGGGGCTCACAATACAGAAGTGCACGTGTTAGAATGTGTAAGCGACCACAGCCTTGTACACTGTTTACACTCGATACAGGCTCACACAAAAACACCCGGTAAAAAATATATCCCGAACTACGCCATAGCGGACCAAAACAAAATGAGCCGAATGCTGGCTGACCTCAAAACCGCGTTCTATCATAACTTCGAGGAACGCAGCACAAATGAAAACCGGTTAATGTTTCGCGACAGATTGAAAGAAATTGAAGACGTCTGCGCACCAAAACTTTAGATCAAGACAAGAGTTGATGCTCCCTTGTTCAGGAAGGAAATCAGGAAGCATCTGAACAGAAAAAAAGGACATACAGAAAGGCTACTCAGGCTAATGCACTCCCTGATTGGCAAACCTGTAAGGAACTATCATCTGTTGCGGAAAAGAGCATAACAGAAGCAAAGGATTGTTTTCTTTAATCACACGCTTCCGAACCTGTTAGAAACAAAGCGCCAAAAATTCTGGCGTGCTGTGAATCCTAAATATTCAAGCGACTTCATAACACTAATGGATGTAAATGGAATTTTGGTCTCCTTAGAGGCAAGTGCGGAAAACCTAAACAGTCATTTCAGGAAAGTATTTACAGACAAGGCACCTATTTCTGAGCACATTCAGCTTCCCCTTCCATTCATTGCTTATCATTCTAATCCTTCCACTATCAAAACTGATGGGGTTCTTCGTGCGATTTATAGGCTTTCATTAATTACTAGCCCTGGTCCTGATGGCATAAGTACAAAACTTCTAAAGCTAACTTCTCAGGTGTCGCCATTATAGTTATCACTTTTATTCCAGCAGTCTCTGAACAGTAGCTGTATTCCAGAATATTGACGAACTGCACTCATTTAACCAATATTTAAGTCTGGGGATATTACAAATCTCAAAAACTACCGACAGATTTCTCTTACTTCACTGTGCTGCAAGGTACTGGATCACATAGTATTTACCGACATCATGAAACACCTTAATGCAAATGACCTGCTACTTGAAAATAAGCATGGTTTTAGGTACCGCCATTCATGTCAAACTCAATTATTTGAATTAGTAACGTATCTTCCTTGCACAATTCACAGCGCCTTGTACACTGGCACAATTTTTATAGATTTCTCAAAAGCCTTCGATCGGGTAGCTCACAAGCGCCTCATCAAAAAGATGTATAACTTGCATCTTGCCCATGGTACTACAGAGTGGATTCAAGAATTTTTAGCTAACAGACAGAAAGCCGTATCTGCTATTACCGTCATATATTAAACTAAACATGTTAAATTAGGTAGGCTTCAAGAATTTGTCGTAGGCCCACTTCTCTTTTTAAATTATACTAATGACATCGCTTCCGACATTAGCTCCTCCATGCTTTTCGCTGACGATTGTATCATTTACAGGGAAATAGCTAACCCTAACGGGTTGTTGCCTTGCAAACGTGTCTTGATAGGTTACGTACTTGGTGCAGTGTTTGGCGGATGGAAAAAACACCGATAAACCCCAACAGATGACTTTCTCTTCACTCTCTAAAACTCCAGCAAACAACTACATTATAAATAATAGTGTCATTGAGCGCTCATCAACTTTCAAATATTTAGGCGTTTTTATATCCACGGACCTAAAGTTGCATAGCCACATAGAGTATATCACTAGGAAATCTTTGAAAAAACTAGGTCTTCTTAAACGTCGTCTATCTCTAGTTAACCCTGACACCAAACTGCTGGCCTACGCATTTCTACTTTGGGCATCATTGGAATATTGTTCGGTAGTAAGGCATCCCCAACTAGAAAACTTATCCAGCTCAATAGAATCAGTGCAAAATAAGGCAGCACTCTTTATTCTACGGTCGTACTCTACATACCCGAGCGTTACTGCAATTAAACAACCTCGAAAACTTGTGGACCTCAACATACGACGAAAATCCTTTCGCCTATTGTTGTTCCACTCCCTCGTCTACAACCATTTATCTTTCGTACTCAGGCACATCACAGCAGTACATCACATATCATCTCGTACCGACCATGCGCATAAAATTCAAACAATTTTCGCTCGCACAAAGAAATATCAGAAATCCCCGTTAGTCTTGGCTATAAGGGAGTGGAATGCTTTACGTGCTATTATTGTGGCTATTAACAAATCATCGTCTTTCCATTCATTGTTAATAACATTTATTGAATCAGGCGCATCATTGTCGTCTGTTGGAAATTGCCGCCTTGTACCTTGGCTTTGGCCTTGTACGTGTACATATTTTTGTTTATTGCACACTGCACCATGCCCACGATGTATAAGACCGACCCAATTTCATAATTAACACTCTGTTCTCCTATTCTTTTTTTCCTGTTCTCCTATTCTCTGTATTATGAATGAAGTGAACGCTTGAGTATTTTTGTTATTTGCTGTCTCCCCTTAAGTAATGCCCAGTCGGGTCCTTAGGGTACCTAAATAAATAAATAAATAACAATTCACTCACCTCGTGGCAAACATCTCCCCCCAGCGCAGCCTAAACACGGTACTAGGTGTTATATCCGAACGCGACCTCATCCGTGAAACACTCAGACCTCCTTGAAGGCTTCAGGGATCAAGGTTTCACTGCCCTTCGTCGCATCACCATAAGGCCGAACGATGAAGAAGTGGTGACACCCCACATCGTCTTGACTTTTGAGCGTTCCCCCCTTCCAGATGCTGTAAATGAAGAGTTCATCCACTGGAAAGTTCCTCCATATATCCTCAACCCGAGAAGATGTTTCAATTGCCAAAAGTACGGACACGGATCAAAAACGTGCAGGGGAAAGCTCATATGTGCGAAATGCGGTGCCCATGAGCACCCAACCGATAACTGCAGTGCCGCTCAAGTAGTGCTCAAACTGCCATGAGCCACACACCGCGTACTCGCGGACTTGTCAGACATTTCTAAATGAGAAAAAATCATTCAACTGGAAGTAACCGAAAACGTCACATTCCCTGAAGCCCGGAAAAAGCTCTCGCTTCTCTCCGGTAGATCCCACGCAGACGATGCACGCCCGGGGGCAGGGCGGCGTCTCGTCTCAGTGGGCACGCAGTTCAGCATCACTCATGCACCCCACATCCGCCCCTCAACAAGCAGCATCCGGCTGCACCAAGCTTTAGTGTCTCCGAGGTCAACGTTTCGCAGACCTTTGGGAAAACACAGACAAATGAGATGGAGTCTCTCCCTCTTGAAAAATTCACGTATGTTTTTTTGTCTCGACCGGAAGCAATAAACATGACACCTGGACCCTCAGCATCTGATGCAATAAAGGAAGTCCCCCCAAGAGAGGCGGAGTCTCATAGACTGCCTCAAACCGGAAAGGCATCTTCTATTCAAGCCCCCTGATAAAGGCGGTGACATCTAAATAACCCCAAAAAGTCTTCGCTTTCCCACTAAGAAATATAGCTTTCGAGAGTATTATTCACTGGAACTGCAGAGGTCTACTTAAGAATCTGGATGACATACATGAAATACTCGAGCAATACTATCCAAACATACCTTGCGTACAAGAAACACACTTAAATATAACACATACAAATTTTCCTTAAAGTTATGTTGTATACAGGAAAGACATGCAAGGCAGTGCCCACTCATCAGGTGGCGTTGCTGTAGTGGCTCACAATTCAATCCCCTCTCAATGTCTTCCACTGACTTCTGATTTAGAGACAGTGGCAATACGAGCCTTAACTTTCGGCTTAGTAATAACCATATGCTTTCTATATATCCCACCAGATCATCGCCTGTTTATTGATGAACTTGAAAAAGTCATTATCCACCTACCCGAGCCGTTCCTGTTGGTTGGTGACTAACGCACACCACTCATTAAATGGAGGTAATAGAACAGATTATCGAGGTGGCTAATTAGAAAATACCTGCTATCACATGGCTCATGTTTATTCAATAGAAGAGTACCAACATATTTTATTGCAACACACAACTCATACACGGCGATACACCTTGCTATTGGCTCTCTATTGCTCTTGACAGCCATTGAGCGGGCTGTTATTAATAACTTCTATGGATGTGACCTCTTCCCAATTTCTTTAAAATACAAAGAAAATATTAATCTGAGGGCAAATAACCCTATAAAGTTTAAAGAACAGATTGCTGACTGGAAGTTGTTCCGGGAAGTCTCAGCACTGCCCTGTTCATCAATTACAAACATAGGTATAGATGAATCTCAATCCTTGGTCACGTTGCACATTATAGACGCTGCAGAGAAATCTTTCCACAGACATCAGGTAAAATGCAAAACAAGCGAAAGCCATGGTGGAATTCATAGTGCAAGAAAGCTCGTCAGGACCAAAATAATGCATGATTGAAATTCTGCCGTTATCCTACGGCTGACAACCTAGTAAACTTCAAGCGAGCTAAAGCAAATGGCAGGCGTACTCGGCGTATATCCAAACAGGATAGTTGGCAAACATTTCTCTCTTATCTAAATTCTTACACAGGTACGCATATAGTGTACAGTTGACTGAAAACACTTAAAGGGCATAATTCACAACAAACTCCCTTTGTTAGCACTGCTGGCGACACATTGGAGCACCAAGCAGCTGCACTAGGCTAACACTTCGAATACACTTTTTGCTCAGCGCATTATACAGATTTCTTCTTGAGATAGAAGCTAGCTCAGGATCGCAAACCTTTTCGCAATAATAAAAGGCCATCGGTAGGAGGATACAATAGCCCATTTACTTTACAAGACTTGACAGTTGCCTTAGGCACTCGTGGCAACTAAACACCAGCAGGCCCTGACGGGGCCACATATGGAATGCTCAGGCACTTGCATGAAGAAACCTTTGAAACTGTCCTGTGCCTGTTTAATAAGGTATGAGCTGCTGGACGTCTTCGAAAGGCCTGGAGAGAAGTGACTATCATCCCGATATAAAACAAGGCAAAGAATCCACAATTTCGGCCTAACCAGCTGTTTATGTAAACTCCCGAAAAAAATTGCGAATCGGCAGCTTGTGCATTTTCTTGAAATCAACGGTCTTCTTGACCAGCACCAAGCTGAATTTATGTATTACCAGGCATCCACTGACCAGCTCGTTGCCTTGGAATGTTACGTAATGGATGCCTTTCTACATAAACAGCACTGTGTATCTGTGTTCTTTGATTTAGAGAAAGCTTACGATACCACATGGCTCTATGGTATCATACGTGACCTGCTCGTCTTTGTGATCTCCAGGAATATCCTGTCCACTATTCAAAGTTATCTGTCTGAACGAACATTCAAGGTCCGTGTAGGGAACTAGTTATCCAACTAGCTTATACAGGAGAATGGTGTCCCTCAAGGTGGCGTTCTTAGTTGTGCTCTTTTTATTGTGAAAATTAATTCATTGAAGAATGTCCAGCCTTGATCTATATCCTACTTCGTTCATGTCGATGATGTACAAATAAGTTACAAGTCATATAACTTGTCCATCTGTGAGCGGCAAACTCAGCTATGAGTGAACAAAGCATCAAAGTGGGCAGACCGAAACGGATTTAAACTCAACTCATCAAAGACTGTAAGCGTACTCTTCACAAAAAAAAAAACGTGGTATTAGACCTCAAACCGACACCACATTTAGCGGGCAGATTATTGCAGTCCAAAAAGAGGACAAATTTCCTGTCGTCATAGCCGACGAAAAGCTCACATTTATCAAACACATTAAGCAGCTAAAACTTAAATGCATGAAATCAGTGAACCTTCTAAAGGTCCTGTTCTACGAGTCTTGGGGTACAGATTGAGACTGCCTGCTGAGTCTTCTAAATAGCGTAGTTCTATCACGTATAGACTACTGCTCAGTAGTGTACGAGTCGGTACGATAAAGTACCTTAAAAATGCTTGTTGCTGTGTACCCCCCATGTCCGCGGTTGGCTACTGGTGCTTTCCGTACTAGCCCTATTTATTGCCAGTTTGTACGTTGAGGCGGACCGATGGTGACTTGAACGACGACAGAAATAGACAAGTATAACGTACGCTACGAAGGTATTATCTCATGCTGACCATCCAAGCAGCGCGCTGCTGCGAAACGAAACCACTGCACTCCTCTTTTCAAACCGACCTTCTGAAATCCTACCTTTACCCACTAGAGTCGCCGCACTTGTCCGAGACATGAACATACCAGTCTCCAACAATCTGGTATGTTGTTCTAAAGACATAGTAGCTCCCTTGCAAGTGGATCCATTTGACTGCGACACATCTTTTCGTGAGGTTGGTAAGAATGGGCCACCAGCTGCCATAAAAGAGCATTTCCAGTCCCTATAAGCAAAATACCAGTCCACAGAGTTTTACACTGATGGCTCGAAGACATCCTCAGTTTCATGTGTAGTTCATAGTTGTCAGTTTTCTGAAACAAAAACAATGAATAGACACACAAGCTGATTTACTGCGGAATGCCATGGAA
The DNA here is from genome assembly GCF_052857255.1 of Amblyomma americanum. NCBI lineage: Eukaryota > Metazoa > Arthropoda > Arachnida > Ixodida > Ixodidae > Amblyomma > Amblyomma americanum. The sequence continues at coordinate 180,357,253 of NC_135503.1, forward strand.
TTCTGCTGGTTGTTAGGTTCATCCTGGAAAAGAAAGTCCTAAGCTCTGTTATTTGAAGAGTTTTTTTTTTCGAAATGAGCCAGGTCAACCAAAACAGAAACTTAGAACAAGGCCATAATTTCTTGTCTGAAAGGAATGCGCTGCTATTCAACCTAGTACCTCACAAGTTTTATGGGGCAGATAGAGCAGTCGAACAACATTAATCGCCAAAAATTTACGTGCATAGTTTGGCCTATACAACAATGGAAACATTGGATTTGGCTCATATCGAAGCAAAGCATTAGATTCGACCCAGCTTTCTTCTCGAAACTTTATTATTACTGCAGTATGTTTCAGGTTACATTCAAAACAATATGAAAAAATGCTTGTGCTGTGACTTCAGCACAAAAAAAATTACAAGTATGCGTCACCCGCTTTTACACTCATACATGGATAGCAGGCCTGTCTTCCTGGCAGCATAAGCAGCCTTCTTCGCAATCTGCTATGGGCTCCTTTTCTTGACAGCGACGAAAGGCTGCCTCAAAATACGCAAGTTCTTCGTTTTCCTTCTATGACACACCAAAGTGAGTCACCAGAAGGTTGCTCACGTCTCTCACCTTCAGTTCGTTGAGGTGGTGTGCATACAGCTCGCACTGTTTCGGTGTTTGTACAAGGTCTTTCCCCTCTTTAGGACCGATACAAAATTAGACACCGAAACCCTATAGTGTGGTTCGGCTCTAATTTGAGGGCTTCGGCCTGTCACATTTCTCTGAATGTAAAAAAACCTTCGTTTCAGTAATCTTGAAAGGCGGGTTGGACGTTGATCTCATTAATTCCGTACAGTACGCCTTCCTGCCATAGACGTTCCAGTGCTTTCCTATTTCTAGTACAATGCCGTGGTTAGCAAAAATTCGCTTGTAGCCTTCTGGATTTAGAATTTCTTCATGTCTTCTGACATCTTTCTCAATCCGACCGAATACTCTATCTGGAGGTAAAAAACTGTGGTCTGTGACAGGGAACACAACAGAAACCAACAAAACACAAGCTGGAGCCTCATTCTGAATCCACCAAAGAATCATGCAAAGCATAGTTGAGTTTTTGTTTTGACCAGCACAACCATCCGCTACCAGCCGCACTTCTTTAATTCCTTCCAAATTTGCACCTCGAAGTGTATTGTGCACTGCACTGGCAACTTGGTTGCTTCCCTTGCTGCTCTGATCTTCACTCCATGTGTAGCAATGGGCAGCATCTTTGGGCATCGATCCATCTCTCTGGTTTTCTACCACGCACAGGTGGTATTGATACAACTGGCGGCTGTAATAGGCTTTCTGGTCTGGAATCTTAGGTATCACTTGATTTTGTTGGCAGTCAAAAGAGAACGTCTTTAAGTCTTCTCGCTTCACACGTAGCAGGGAATAAAAAGCCCTATACTTCAACCTTTGCACACTTTGATCTGTTAAAACCTTTTGCTTCTGTGCAGAATCTTTCAAAGTCTTGATGTCGTAGGCGTTTTTTAAGCACACAGAGCAAACATCCGTTCTCGGTGTTCCAAACGAGAGGTTGAACTTCGTGCGGAAAATTGGGTGAAAAAAACCGTATTTCACTCGGACATCTTGAGTAGCCTGTTGATTATACATCTGCCATATATTTCGGATACTCTTCAGCTCTGCCGGGAGATACAGTTCCGAGTCTTCTGTCGGTTGTAGTGCGACTCTCTTGCACGAAGGCGCTTTATGAACATCAAAACAGCCGATCGCTTTCGACCATAGCGTTGGAGCTTCTGATCGCCTCCACGAGCATCTGCCTTCAATCCGCCTTTTTCGTGCCTGTGCTTAACGTAGCGGGTAACTGTACTGTGGCTAACAGCAAAGCACTGCACAAAACATATCACGACAAACAGGAACCTCTCTTCCATTTTCAAGCCGTACCTTGTAAGAAACGGCGAGGCTTCGACGATGTTCCTCATGTTTTCTTCTCCTGCGTTTGACTGAAGAAGATGTGCACTGCATCAATATGAATGCCTTTTGCTTCACACTGCACAGTTCACTAAACGTCTTCTTGAAGCTTTCCACCGATTTTTCTGTCACAAGCGCGCACTTGAGAGTCTTCTTTGTGTGCTTACATTTCGGAAGCGGCAAATTCTTGCTTTCTCGGCGTCTTGAAGGGCGACTTTTGTTTCGTCGTCTGGGCAGGGAACGTTCACCGACCTCTTCATACCCGTCGCAATCTATGCAGAACTAAGTTCGTCAAAGCAAAAGTCTTGAAAAAACAAAGGAGCTCGCGCAACAGACCACGCAGTCCACGCTGTCACGCACGAGCACCGCCGGCACGAGCCTACAAGGAGGCTGCCATGTTGGCTGAATCACGTGGTCTCCGGTTCAGTTTTCTATTGGTTGAACGGATTTGGCTCATTTCGATCCACGCAGTGGAAGGATTTGGCTCGTTTTTGATTTGAAATGTGATCTGCGGGCTAGCTCAGTTGGTGTGATTTGACCCATTTTGATCTATCTGTTTTTTAAAGGAAAATTGACTGGCTTAGCTTGCCACTACAGTTGTGGTTGCGTTACTTTCGGTTTTTGGATTTGGCTCATTTCGAAAAAAAACTCCTCATTTACTTAGATTCCTTAAGTGTGATTATGGCCCTGTCTTCCAGAAAACCCCTAAAAAACCCTCTAATGAATTCCGTCTTCAAATGCCTTATGTCTGCACGCACATTTCACCCTAAATTTACAGTATACTGGGTGCCAGGTCACTGTGGAATAGATGGAAATGAAGAAGCTGATAGGCTTGCAGCATCAGGTGCCGAACTGAATAAGATGGATAAAAAATAACTTTCATCCAGGACCTCAGGCCATATATTAAGACTGGACTTCGCAAAGAGTAGGAGCAGGATTGGGATGAACAAACAGGCAACAAACTGCGCACAATAAAACCATTGATTGGGGAGCATGTCACAGAAAAACAGAATGCGCTCTCCACAGACTTAGGATAGGACATGCATACATCACACACATTTTTTTGCAGGTTACTCTGGTACCACAATGCGCGAAATCTGGAGCCCATGTACGTCTCAGTGGTCCAGAAATTAATCATGTTGCTCAGACTGAATACACAAAGACGACAGCACTTGCCTGAACTTTACACAGTTAAAATACCAATGCACCCTTCAATAGTTCAGGTGATCAGCACGTGTTTTCATTGGATAGGGTTTTTAAATTTTTAACTGATGTAGGTATCTTACGAGAGATTTTATATTCAAAGTAACCTCAGCATCTCCTCAATGCTGAGGAGGCTGCTGAGTTTACCCATAGCTGCCTCACGCCTCGCCCTTCTTGCTGAAGCAAGGAGTGTGGTTGGGGCTGCCTGGCTTCACATTTCATATAAAACTGCTCTTACAGCAAGTTTTAGACACTATAGATAACTTTAGGCTATTCCACGAGATATTTAGGCACCCTGTTCACACTCTATAATCATGCAAATACTCACTCCCCTTATGCCCTACACACCTGGTTTTAATTTCATCACCTGTATATATCTTAGCCTGAGTAGACCAAGAACCTCGTGTTTGGCGCTCTTTGGCCTTACTTGCCCTTGTGCCATAAAATCCTAGCATCATCATCAAAACCACCCCGTCGCAGCAGCCTGGTGACGACGACCGGTTCTATTACCGTCTACGCTTCGGGGTCAGAGCCTGACAATGTCGACCACCCTCCTCCGCTGGACGTGAGGGAAACGCCAACGGCAGCTCGTAGACACGGCTCCAAGCTGACAACCCGGAAGCCGTCGCACCTTCGTCACCCACCAAATAAAAAGCAGCGGTTCTTTGTCGACAGCGGTTCCGAAATTTGCTGTTACCCACGAGCCCATCTTCCAGGTACCTGTCCTCGTACGCCTTTCGAACTCCGCACGGCAAACCGGTCCAGAATCAAGACTTACGGCTAGCTCCGCCTGCATATCCAGTTTAAAAACCTACGTCGTGGCCTCCATTGGAATTTTGACATCGCCGACGTCATCGCGCCAATCATCGCCTCAGACGTTTTCGCGCACTACAACCTCTTTCCGGACTGCCACCTCAACCGTTTCATCGACGCGGCAACGGGACATTCTTCCCTATGACAGCCAACGACTACCCACCACACAAGCGTCAAAGTACTCGGTGTTGAAAATCATTCGCCGTACCACGCCATCCTTGCCGAGTTTCCCGGTTTGACACGCCTTAGCGGGTTGCCACGTCATGTGCAGCACACCACTGTGCACTACATCCGGACCACCCCAGGCCCCTCGGTTTTTTGCCGCGCCTTTCTCCTTGCCCCGGACCGCATGCACTTAGCCAAAGCAGAGTTGGAAGCCATGCCTCGTGAGGGAATCGCCCGGCGCTCTCACCCAAGGGCCTCGCCACTTCACCTTGTCCCGAAGAAGACAGAAGGCTGGCGGCCCCGTGGGGGTTACCGCGCCCTCAAAGCCCGCACCATTCCGGAAAGGCGCCCTGTTCACCACATATAGGACCTCGCTCATCACATTTATGGCTGCCACGTTTTCTCTGTGCTAGGCGTGGTGAAGGCCTACACGCAGATACCCGTTGAGTCGGACGACGTCCCGAAAACTGCAATTATTACCCCTTTCGGCTTGTTCTAGTTTCCCTTCATGAGGTTTGGCCTGCGGAACGCTGGACACAACTTCCAACGCTTCACGGACGAAGTCGTCCGCAGCCTCGACTTCTGTTTCGTCTATCGTGACGACACAATGATCTTTTCCCTTAACGCCGGCGGACACCACACGCACCTTCATCTACTTTTCCAACGCCTCAATGGGCCCGGCCTACTCGTCAAAGTCCCAAAGAGCACCCTCGGCGCTTCAGTCGTAAAATTCCTTGGCCCTAAAGGTTCATCAGACGGGAGTCGACCTTTGCCTAAACGCATCTCAAGCCCACAAAATTACCCCCAACCCACCACAGCTACCACACCACTTCGCCGTTTCCTCGGCATGCTTAACTTTTACAGGAGTTTCTTGACACACGCAGCCGAATACCAGACACCCTCCATGACGCCTTGGCTGGTCTACGAGGAAACCAACCCAACACGTGGACGCCGGTTGTAACGAAATTTTTCGAAGAATGCAAAGCTGCTCTCTGCACCGCCACACTTCTCTCCCATCCCGTTCCAGACGCTCCTTTGGGGCTCTTCACGGACTCCTATAACTTCGCCGTCGGCGCCGCCCTTATGGAACGTGTAGGCAACAACTGTAATCCGCTGGCGTTCTTCAACAAATTCTCCGCTCGGAAAACGACCCCTTCTGTGGACAGTCCCACCAACGCAACCACGAACTCCTCCCCGTCGAGTTCGCCAGCTTACTACAGAGAACTTCTAGTGATATACGAAGCAGTTCAACACTTTCGCCACATTCTGGAAGCATAGCATTGCAACCTTCTACACCGACCATAAACCTCTGACCTACGCCTTCTCTCAACGCCGCGACAAGCTCCTGCCGGCCCAGCAGAACCAGCTCTCGTTCATTGTCCAGTTTACCACCGACATCCAACGTGTCAGCGGGAAGCACAATGTGGCCGCCGACGCGGCTTCACGTGCGGCAGCTATAAGCTCTTTGCAGATAACAGCTTACGTCTTCGCCGAGGCTCAGGCTACGGACGTCGAACTGCAAGAATTTCTTAAGGGCGGGTCCTCACTACACCTGCAAAAAGTCTCCATACCTGGATCAACAACGACTATCTACTGCGACATTTTAACAGCACAAAGCAGGCCTTACATACATACATACATACATACATACATACATACATACATACATACATACATACATACATACATACATACATGCATGCATGCATGCATGCAGGCATACATACATACATACATACATACATACATGCATACATACATGCATACATACATACATACATACATACATACATACATACATACATACATACATACATACATACATACATACATGTTTTATTTTTTCCAGAGATCTGAAAGGTCTCCTGAGCTAAAATCTATGAGCTTGACTAAGTCCAGGAGACACATTACATGGCAGTAACATGTGTTTACAAAAAAGCGATAAATAAACTTGCACCCAAAAACTTCACAAATGAAACTGATCTATACTATTTCCATAGCATACACACAGCATTTAGCATACATTATGCAAATCACAAAAAGAGATCTCACACAAAGCAAAACCACAAAATAGTAATAACATCAATGTACAATTAAATATGAAATATCGCTAACAGAACAAAAAGAGCAGTAGAAATTTTCTATTAGCAAAATAGGAATGCAGCTGCTTCACACTGCATTAATGAATAGAATAGCATTTCTTGAGCGCCACAGGAAGATTATGGGTCAAGGAGTGATGTTTATTGAAAGTGCGAAAGCGCGGGGTTGCCCATTTGTCTCTGTTTCTTGTGCTTATGTTTGAATTTGTAATGCGCTTTTTCAAAGACGCCAACAACGCTATAGTGTTTTTTTTATGTTGCGAGGAGTAGCAAGCTGCCTGTAATAAACGAAAGTCGTATAGGTTATCTATCGGACTGATGTTAATGGAAGAAAATGATTCTTTACATGATGACATAGGTGCAATATTTGCGATGTAACGGACAATGGTCTTTTGAATAACTGCAAGCTTGCTTAAATTAGACCTCGTGGTTGCGCTCGAAACTAAAGAACAATATGATAAGTGAGAGTTTAAGAGGGCATTATATATTTGAAGCTTGACTGATAATGGAAGCAACCTACGACAGCGTGATACTATACCAGCGATGGAGGAAAGTTTTATAGAAATGCTTTTATGAGCACGTCCCAGCTTAATGTTGAAGAAAAATGAACTCCGAGAATTTTGTGACGATCGACAATATCGACTACATGACCTTCTAAGATAATAACTTCACTGGCTAAAACTGGTTTATTTTTAGAATAAAGATAACAGCTTTTTTTTTAACTGCCCTTTCCCATCGCTGTGGCTTCTTCAACCAGCTGCATAAATTCAACCATCCCGGCGAATGCGCCTCTACACGCCTCGTGGCGGACCGCAAGGTCTGGCCCTCAATGCAGCGCGATTGCCGCACCTGGGTGCGCTCCTGCATTCAAAGCCAGCGTGCTAAAGTCGGCTGGCATGTCACTTCACCGCTCGAAGCATTCCCCAGCCCTCTGCTCGGTTTTAACACGTCTCTTTGAAACAGGTCAGCGCTGAAAAAAAGGCAAACACACGGCAAGAGAACGACGACACGACAGAGATGAGCGCTACAGGAAGTAAGAGTTCGGCTTGAGGGACCGAATAAAACACATCCTCAACATCAACAGAAAACGTAACTGACCTGGCGGTTGCCCTCAAGGCAATCCGACACAATTTGGGACTTCTTTGTCTCGAAAGGATCATCCACACTGATTAACGCGAGCTTCTTTAAAAGGAACCGGCTAACACAATGCTAACATGAGCCACCTTTGCTTATGATCGTTCTGAAGGGTATTTCAGCGCTTTTTTTGGCGCTGACCTGTTTCAAAGAAATACTTAACCAACTAGCTCAGCACCAAGTTTTACTAAAGTAAATTTCAACACGTCCACCTTGATATCATAGGGCCCTTTCCCCCAGCTGTACTCTATCACTACTTCCTCACCGCCATCGATCGGTATACTCGATGGCCTGAGGCAGTGCCCCTCGAGGGAATGTCCGCGTAAGACGCCGCCTCAGCCTTCGCCGGTTGGATTGCTCGCTTTGGCCCCCTCACCGCATCACCACCGACCAAGGACGACAGTTCGAATCGTACCTTTTCAGGCTCCTCGGGCTGACCATCGGGTTCTCGCGCTCGAGGACCACCAGTTACCACCCTTGCGCCAACGGAATGATAGAGCGTTTCCACCGACAGTTCAAAGCAGCCGTCATGTGTCACCCAGTCTCAACCTGCCTCGAAGCCATCCCAGCCGTCGCCCTAGGTCTTCGCGCTACCTTCAAACCGGACATTCAGGCTACACCCGGAGAGCTCGTCTACGGAGAACCACTCCATCGCCCAGGCGAATTTCTTGCTGCACCACCATCCACCAGCGCGACGCCAGATCTCGCCGATTTCATTGCCAGTCACCTGCAGCTCAACACTGTAAGACTGCCCCTTTCGTCTTCAAGGATCTCGCAACGTGCACGCACACCTTTCTCCGCGACGACACCGTCCGCTGGCCTTTCCAACCACCTTACAGCGTACCATACCCAGTTCTCCGTCGCGACGACAAAACCTTCACCCTGCGAGTTAAAGGGAACGACTTCCGCGTCTATCGACCAGCTGAAGCCAGCCTACATCGATTCCACCGAACCAGGAAATACCAGTGCACCAAACATCCACTACCCCCGACATCGCTGCCTGCTTCTGTCATTACACGCCTTAGACGTTGGGTACGCTGCACAGATTTTTACAAGCGCCGAGGGCTCTCCACTCCGCGGGGGGGTGATGTGGCGACGCACTCTGCGCATATTTCCGCGCAGCCTCCGCCTTCTTATCATCGGGCCCAGCGTAACACGGCCACACGCCGGACTGCGTTACCGATAAAACACAGCGCCACCACTGCGTCACCCGAGGCATGCGTCACCGACGGTGGCTACAAAAACAGGCTGCCCGGCTGTGAAAAGGGGCGTTTTCCCTTCCGCTACAGAGACGAGCGTAGCGTTGGTATGCTCGCCCGCTGCCATCGCTAATCGAATAAACTGTTGTTACGTTTTAATTTGAGATTCGTCCTTCAGCAGAAACAACATCCGACAGCATGTTCACGATTTGTCGAGATATTTTCACAAGCTCATTCCAAATACTTTTCCATCGAGAATTTTACTGTCATCAAAGAAGGAAAGCCGTGGGTAACAACCAACCATTTAAAGACTATAAAGCGGAAAAATACACATTTCATACTTTCTTTAGAACCCGAAGTCAGGTAGCCTTAAACATTTCAAACGGTGAGAAAGAAGCTAAACTCTCAGCGTCAGCGGAAAAGATCTCTTATATTGAAAATATGTTTGCGAATATCAGTAAATGACCGTTGGCTGAAGCCTGGAAAGTATCCGATAATGTTCTGCTTAGGGAAAGGAAGGATGCATTTCCTGAACAAATCACTCACCAAGAATACATATTTACCGGTCTATCTCTTGCGGATATCATTAATAAGCACTTTATTGGATCTGCACTACAACATAAAAATTCCCAATTAGTAGAAGAATTAGGGTGGTGATGCGCTGAAATTATATTTACGCCATCCGCACAAGAAGTAGTTTACAGAACCTTTATGTAACTTAAAAACAGCAATGCTTTTGAAACTGATAACTTCCACCTTGAACATGAAAAGTATATATGTTATAGCATGGCTAACGCCTGTACTCAAGAGTATATTCAATCTTTCTATTGAATCAGGGGGAATTCCCAAGTGCGATGAAAAATTCTAAGGCATCAGTTTTAAACAAAGCAGAGGTTAAAAACTTACCAAAAAATTACAGCCGATTATCTATAATACCTACGTTTGGTAAAGGATTTGAAAAAATATTATATTATCATTTTAACAACTTCATTGAAAAGTCTCCTGATTTCTGATGCACAGTGCCGCTTCAGAAAAACTGCGCTCCACTGAATTAGCATTATTAGAACTCAAGGAATACATACTACAAAATTTTGAAGGGACGCTAATAACTCTTAGGCTTTTCATAGATTTCAGTAAAGCTTTAGATTCTCAAGACCATGAGCTGCCGCGGTGGCTCAGTGGTTATGGCACTCGGCAGCTGTCCCGAAAGACGTGGGTTCGACCCCGGTCGCGGCGGTCGAATTTCGATAGAGGCGAAATTCTAGAGGCTCGTGTACTGTGCGATGTCAGTGCACGTTAAAGAATCCCAGGTGGTCGAAATTTCCGGAGCCCTTCACTACGGCGTCTCTCATAGCCTGAGTTGCTTTGGGACGTCAAACCCTTTAAACCAACCATTTCAAGACAATGATATTGTAACTCATTGGCTTTCAGTCTGCGGCATCAGCGTTAAGCCTCAATAGCTATTAAATTTATACTTAACTGATAGGCTGCAATGTGTTTATTTTGCCGACCATCAATCATGCTCATTACTAGCCATTACAGGTGTACCGCAGGGAAGTTTGCTAGGCCCCTTATAAACATAAGCACCATTGCAAAGAGTGATAAGGCCATAAAATTCATTATATATGCAGATGACTGTACAGTACAACTCTCAGGCGTGAATATAAATAAGGTATAGATGATTTGCGACCAAATCTCGATAACCTTCATCAATTGTGTGGCGCCAATATACTTAATATTAATACTACATATTCAAAGGTGATGGCATTTCGACTAAACAACAAGGCGATCCGGCGGGAGGGTGTTATTACTTCTGGTGGCAAAGAAATTGAAATTATTCACGAAGGCACCATATTTGGGTTAACATTTTCCTCTACCCTCATTGTAATAAACATATTCAGAAGTTAAGAATCTCTCATCAGTGAAAGGTGCAATATCTCGCTGTCCTACTTTTCTGCCTTCTAAAATGAATTTTCAAATATATAGTGCGCTCTTTGTTCCAGGTGCCAATTATTGTTCTTTAGTTTGGCTCACAGCTGCTAAAACAAAGAAAATTTCTCTCCTTCAAAAGGAAGAGTCATATTGAGAATCTTGATTACTTAGGCCATACTCGACTAGCTTTACAGACGTATGAAGAAGCAAGGATTCAAAGTGCGTATGACTTTCGGATTCTTATTATAGTGAATTTTTATGGCGCAAGGGGTCTGCGGCCAAAGAGCGCTATGGAACAAGGCATTTTTGTTTGCTCAAGGTTGGCTTAAAGACCCATTTCTTAAGCATTTCATCCTAAAAAGGCCGAGCACCAGGCCAGGAGAAGCTTGTACTCATTATATCACCAGTGCATGGGCGCCCGGTGGCACTGCGGATGGAACCTCGCACCGCCCGCGTGCGAGGCGGCGCTGACACACTGGCTACCGCTGCGGTGGACATGGTTTTACGCACCTGGCAAGCTGCACATCGATGCACTACATACAATACTACAAGTTGAAGGCATCTTCTAATTATTTTCACGCATTTCTCCATTTCCCAACGTCATTCTCTGTCCACAAAAAGCTGGGTGGACAGCCGAATACGCTTTTGTTCGACAAAAACATTTCATGCAAGGGTAGCCACAACACGGATTCCCAGCCAGACGCTCACCGAATGCCTAATGGGCAGACTGTGGACAAAGGCGGAGATTCATTCTTGTAGTCCTATGCGCTATCTTTTTTCCTGCTTGCCTTAGACAAGTTCGAGCACTTTTTTAAGTTGATCAGATTTTGGCCCAGTGTCAACAAATGAATTTAAGCAAATTATGTATTCAGAAAACAACAGCACAACCCCGTAAGTACCAAAGAAAAATTACCCGCGTCTAAACAGCATGGCGCGCCTTGGCTAACTGCGCAGCTTCCCTGGCTACGTACATTCCCTGATTCGTCCTGCCTTCTCTGCTCTGTCGGCAGCGCGCGCGCTTACGCTGGTGGCGCCACTAAACGGATGGCAGATAACTAATCGGTCACGCAGTAGCTGAGGCCAGATTTTCACGTTTGTCTGCTCTTCACATCGCATCACTTTATTTTCCTTAAAGACCCTTCTTTATCAGATGACTTTCTCTGTGATCCGGCACGGAAATCGGAGCTGATCTGGTGCGGGCGCTGAGGGGAGCCAGGCAACCGTAGACTGTGACCGAAGCGTACAACTGTCAGTACAGTCAGCAGGTGGCTCGTCGCGGCTGTCAAGTGAGCAAACCTCCGTCGACACAATGTTGCACAACGCATTGCTGGCAAACTCGGGCGCGGAAAGCTTTAAATAGACATGAAATGTGCCTCTCGAGCACTAGGACAAATAACTGGCACGCCCTGGGGGTGTCCATCAAGTTGGAGAACGAAATGCAGGAACATTATAGAAGAGTTATGAGGAAGTTCGAAGAATGCTGCTAACAGCAGCCGAACGGTGTCTATGAGCGATATGTCTTCTGCTCATAAACGCATACCGAGGTTGAACTTCTGGAATGTTGTGCACGGAACTTCGATAACCTATAAGGAAGCTGCAGTTTTGGAGCCTTAATTGACGCAATCGCAAGGAACCAGGAATAGCAATCTGTGGCACTATCACTGTTAAATTGTGTGAAAATATGCTAAATGATATGTGCCTTACATTACTCAAAGCGGACAAATTTGCAAAGCGGAAGAGGTATGGCTAAAGCGCAAGAGCAGGTAGCACAACTAAAAAGTACCAGCACGTGAAAGGTTAAGCTCGTTAACAACGTGCTCAATGTTCTGAGTAAAACAATGGTCGACTAGAGCATGAAGTGGCTTAGTTCAAAAGACGCAGAGAATTAAAATGTGTTGGTAAGCCAAAAAACTTAACGATAAGGACAAAGTGTCCCTGGCATATGACAAACTATAACTGGAGAAGCTTTCGTGTGCGATGATCATACACAGAAAGTCGTAAAACTAAATATGTAATGAACACTCTTAAGCATTAAGAAGCCTAAACATTCGTAATGCTCTGTTCTCTGAATAAACTGCCAAAATATTCAGAACAAAATTGACGACTTCTACTGTCGGATCCAGATGCTTAATCTGGACATTGTTTTAAAGATGACTAGATTAGGGGCGGCGAAGTGTCTCCTTCGGCGTATCAGGTTTTTACAAAAAACAAATTCGAGAGGCGGTGGAGTGAGTTTAGCTAAAACATTTTTGCCATGTACTGAAAACCCTCCAGAGAAATATTTTGTTATCATGGTAGAACGTATTCAGAATTTAGTACTGCGTTTCATATTCTCATCGTATTCACGCAAGTCCAGCGTTACTAACGTACAAATTAGTGCCAGCCTTCCAATGCTGGTACAGCACCGATCATTTTTTAGGCTGAAATTCAAATATCAGTGTGCTTAGTCACTGTATAGTACCTCCAAACTACTAGATGTTCAGATGGGATAGGGATATTCGTGGTGGTTGTTTTGCAATCATTGCTAAAAGATCTACAGATGCGGTAAGGTTGAGTGCACTCCGCCTGATGCAGTTTGGTACAAGATTACTTACGCGAATGTTGCTTATCTTTTTGGAGCAGTGTACAGGCCACCTGCCACTTTACCAGAGTTTTTAGATGACCTTAACAAATTCTTATGGACTCATCTGAACCGTACCACCATAATAATACCGACCGCAGCTATTATTTGGCAAATATTAAGAGGGACGTATTACTACATGAGAACGTAGAAATTTCTAGTTCCGAAGCACTGCTGCAAATAATATTTTCACACAATCTGAAATAAATCTTGGCAGAAGACATGAGAGTAACACTTGAATATCGGTAACTATTGAACTTGATGCTTCTTTCGGGCAGAGTGGGTGGCTATGTAATGTCTGTAAAAGACGGGATATCTGATCACAAAACGCTTTCTGTGCACATACTGATGAGAACAAGCGCTCGTGCCCAACCCTTTATACATCTGCAAGTTAAGGATTATGGACGGGCAGACAACACATCCATTCAAGATTTTTAGAATTGTCATTTGGTGAATTCGGAATTGGCTGCGATTGTGAATCGGTTGAACGCTTCAAGAATATCATAAAACATTTCGGTGAGATATTCGTCCCCACTCCAGAAAATAAAATAGAACCCCGTACCCCTTGGAATAACCTATCTTTTAGGCACATAAAGCACGAAATAAAAAAGCTGGCACGAGGAAAGAAAGCCCAGCTGAGGTATCGAAATTGTGAAGGACTTTAAAATCGGCTCTGAAGGAATAAAAAGCATGAATAAAAAGCAGGGTAGCATGCGTACGCTAGTACGCATGCTACGCTGCGCCAGCGACCGTACTGCGTCTCACCGAGTAAGTTCCGCGTCATCCGTGACAATGTTGACGACATGCTTCAGCGCGGCATTATATAGCCCTCTCACAGCCCTTGGGCCTCTCCTGTTGTCCTGGTGAAGAAACATTGGCCGTGATATAGCTCTGGTTAAACCTACAGTGACAGCTGTCCGAGTGGAACTCTGTCACGTGATTAACCACGTGACGAACGACGTGATCTACCGCGGCGCCGCGCCGCCGGCAGCTGCTACGCACCACGTGACCAACCACGTGACGGCGTGGCAGCGCAGCCACAGGGTGGCTGTGCCGCCACCGCCATGGTGCCGCCACGCTGAAGGCTTGAAATGCTACCGTAATGTAGCTGTCACTACAAAGAGATGGCTCACTCAGGTTCTGTGTGAACTACCGCCGTATCAACAAGATTACTCGCAAGGGTGTTCATCCTCTACCCCTAATCGACGAGCGGAGTATTTTTCATCTCTCGACTTACGCTCCGGCTATTCGCAAGTCCCAATGGCTGCCGCTCACCGGCCGAAAACCGCTTTCGTCACCCCAGACGGCTTGTATCAATTCAATGTGATCCCATTCGGCCTCTGCAATGCTTCAACCATTTTCCAGAGAATGATTGATAATGTTCTCAGCGGCCTCAAATGGCAAACTTGGCTATGTTACCTGGATGACATTGCCGTTTTTTTAAAAGATTTTCCTTTCTATCTGCAGCGCCTTCAACTCGTACTCGCGTGCCTTACTGCCGCCGGGCTACAACTCAACTTGAGAAAATGTTACTTCGGTGCTCCGCAGCTGACAATATTAGGCCATGACATATCTAAGGATGGCGTGCTTCCTGACCCTGCCAAACTTCGCGCCTTTGCTGACTTCCCCAAACCGACCACCTTAAAAACTTCGCAGTTTTATAGGATTATGCTCATATTTTCGCCGCTTCAGGCCCAATTTCGCCTGTATCATCGCCCCTTTACCGCAGCTTCTTGCCGGCAGCCCGAACCTCTCGTCTTGGTCCCCAGCCTGCGTTACCGCGTTCATCACTTTAGATCGCCTGCTGGTCTCTCCCCCCCCCCCTCCATCCTTCGCCATTTTGTTCCCGCTTGTCGGCCAGAAATTCACACTGACGCGAGCGGTGTGAACTTGGGCACCGTTATTGCCTAGAGAAAGTCTAGGGTCCGGAATATGTTCTCGCTTGCGCCAGCCGCGCCCTCACGAAGGCGGAATCAAAATATTCTGTCACAAAAAAAAAAATGTCTCGCCATTATTCTCAACGACCACGAAGGAATCCTTCTGCATTCAGCGTCATCGATTCACTGCAATGGTGAACGTCATTTATACGCTTTTGGTACGCGAATGTGTGCTGTAGATGAGTTTTACAAGTGTCCATAGCCATCCTAAGAATACTGGGATTCGCATCGACACGTATGCACTCTAAACGAAGGCGGAACCGTCAGAGCCAATTGGGTGATGCACCCGGCGCAGCCGTGCCGTTGCGCAACACGGAATTTTTTCTGCTTGCGCAGCTTATCAACGGCTTTCACAACGCACCACTTCTAAACGACCACGAAGAAAAATCGTACTGCTACCAGCGTCATCCATTCCCCTCAGTGCTGAACTTATTTTATACGCTTTCGTCACACGAAAGTGGGCTGTAGCTGAGATTTACCAGTGTCCACTGCCATCCTACAAAATTTGGTAGCCGCATCGGCACATATGCACCCTCCGGGAAGGCCAAACCGTCAGTGGCAACTTTGGGCATTTACCTCGGCCAGTTATGCTGTTGCGTAGCAAGGAGCATAATTCTCTTGCGCAGGTTATCACTACTTTTGCCACGCACCAATTCTCATCGACCACGAAGCATTCATTCTGCTACCAGCGTCTACATTCCCGACAGTGGTGAACTTCAATTATACACTTTCGTCACCTGAGTCTGTGCTGAAGTTGAGCTTGACAAGTGTCCACTGCCAACCTATTGAAAATGAGATCCGCATCAACATCTATGCAGCCTACAAGAAGGCGGAACCGTCAGTGGCAACTTGAGCCTAGTAACCGGGGCAGCCATGCCGCCGCGTTGCGCGCAATGTCTTTTTCTTGCGCAGGTTATCAATGGTTTTGCCGACGAACAAATTGCCATCGACCACGAAGGAATCGGCCTGCTACCAACGGCTTCCATACCCGACCGTGGTAATCTTAAATTGTACGCTTTCTTCAACGAATTATGTGCTACAGCTGAGCTTGACAAGTCTCCATTCCCATCCTACGAAAATTGAGAGTCGCATCGACACGTATGCATCCTAGAAGGCAGGACAGTGATTGGCAACTTGGAGCGTGTAACCGACTTAGCCATGCCGTTGGGCTGCACGGAATTAATTTCTCTTGCACAGGTTATGAATCGTTTTGCCTACGCACCACTTCTCGACGACCACGAATCATTTTGTCTGCTACACGCGTCTACATTCCCGACAGTGGTGAACTTCAATTACACACATTCGTCACCTGAATGTGGGTTGCAGCTGACCTTGAGAAGTGTCCATTACTATCCAACGAAAATTGGGAGCGCATCGACACGTATGCATCCTATAAGTAGCGGAACCGTCATTAGAAACTGGGGCCGTGTAACCGGCGCAGCCATGCCGCCGCGTAGCACGCAATATATTTTTCTTCCGCAGGCTATCAATAGTTTTGCCGACGCACCAATTCCCATACACCATGAAGGAATCGTCCTGCTCTAAACGGCTTCCATTCTCGACTTCAATTCTTCTTGAACAAACAGCGCGAACAAAGACGAGCACAAAAGACAAGAAAGCGAACGACACGGCGCTGACTAACAACTGAGGGTTTATTGCTGATCACACAAGTATAAATACATGGATGTCGGCAATGAGGGAAAGGTTTACAAAGTGCAAAAAACCAAAAACAAAACGTAAATGTGACAACAGCAACATAAGCACGCTAGAAATCAGCAGAGATTATCAACCCCCAGGAGTGACAGCTCTTTTTGCAGAAGTGTTAGCGAAGGGGTACTTATACATGCATTTCCCTGCTTGAATATGTTGTATGCCTCGATAATTTCCCTCGCAGTTTTTTCCCGATTTTTGGCAATGACCTTGGTTTCATGATATAGCGGTACGCACTGTTTTTTCTCTTTCTTTGCCCATTCACAATCCCGGCAATGAATGCCGAGATGACCTGAAACTACTTTTGACACTTTATAGCTGTGTTCGCTCAGCCTTTTATTTATGCAACGTCCCGTCTGTCCAACGTACTGCCCTCCACAAGGCAGAGGGATGTTATAAACAACCCCCTTATCACAAGGAACGAAGCGTGACTGGTGCTTAGTTGTGCACTTCGCCACTTTTCCTTTGAACTCATTAACAGATCGGCACAAACCGGCCAGACGATCAGGCGCGGAAAACACAACATCAACACCTGCGTTTTTCCCCACTTTTTTCAGGGAGTGTGAAATTCCATGTAGTTATGGAATCACAGCGACACGTTTGCGGTTGTTGTCCGATCCCTGGCCGTCTCGTGTAGCTGGTTCTGACTTGCTCTTCTTTAGGGCCGACAGCGCGAACAAAGACGAGCACAAAAGACAAGAAAGCGAACGACACGGCGCTGACTAACAACTGAGGGTTTATTGCTGATCACACAAGTATAAATACATGGATGTCGGCAATGAGGGAAATGTTTACAAAGTGCAAAAAACCAAAAACAAAACGTAAATGTGACAACAGCAACATAAGCACGCTAGAAATCAGCAGAGATTATCAACCCCCAGGAGTGACAGCTCTTTTTGCAGAAGTGTTAGCGAAGGGGTACTTATACATGCATTTCCCTGCTTGAATATGTTGTATGCCTCGATAATTTCCCTCGCAGTTTTTTCCCGATTTTTGGCAATGACCTTGGTTTCATGATATAGCGGTACGCACTGTTTTTTCTCTTTCTTTGCCCATTCACAATCCCGGCAATGAATGCCGAGATGACCTGAAACTACTTTTGACACTTTATAGCTGTGTTCGCTCAGCCTTTTATTTATGCAACGTCCCGTCTGTCCAACGTACTGCCCTCCACAAGGCAGAGGGATGTTATAAACAACCCCCTTATCACAAGGAACGAAGCGTGACTGGTGCTTAGTTGTGCACTTCGCCACTTTTCCTTTGAACTCATTAACAGATCGGCACAAACCGGCCAGACGATCAGGCGCGGAAAACACAACATCAACACCTGCTTTTTTCCCCACTTTTTTCAGGGAGTGTGAAATTCCATGTAGATATTGAATCACAGCGACACGTTTGCGGTTGTTGTCCGATCCCTGGCCGTCTCGTGTAGCTGGTTCTGACTTGCTCTTCTTTAGGGCCGACTCAGTAGCTGAGTCGGCCCTAAAGAAGAGCAAGTCAGAACCAGCTACACGAGACGGCCAGGGATCGGACAACAACCGCAAACGTGTCGCACGGCCAGGGATCGGACAACAACCGCAAACGTGTCGCTGTGATTCCATAACTACATGGAATTTCACACTCCCTGAAAAAAGTGGGGAAAAAAGCAGGTGTTGATGTTGTGTTTTCCGCGCCTGATCGTCTGGCCGGTTTGTGCCGATCTGTTAATGAGTTCAAAGGAAAAGTGGCGAAGTGCACAACTAAGCACCAGTCACGCTTCGTTCCTTGTGATAAGGGGGTTGTTTATAACATCCCTCTGCCTTGTGGAGGGCAGTACGTTGGACAGACGGGACGTTGCATAAATAAAAGGCTGAGCGAACACAGCTATAAAGTGTCAAAAGTAGTTTCAGGTCATCTCGGCATTCATTGCCGGGATTGTGAATGGGCAAAGAAAGAGAAAAAACAGTGCGTACCGCTATATCATGAAACCAAGGTCATTGCCAAAAATCGGGAAAAAACTGCGAGGGAAATTATCGAGGCATACAACATATTCAAGCAGGGAAATGCATGTATAAGTACCCCTTCGCTAACACTTCTGCAAAAAGAGCTGTCACTCCTGGGGGTTGATAATCTCTGCTGATTTCTAGCGTGCTTATGTTGCTGTTGTCACATTTACGTTTTGTTTTTGGTTTTTTGCACTTTGTAAACATTTCCCTCATTGCCGACATCCATGTATTTATACTTGTGTGATCAGCAATAAACCCTCAGTTGTTAGTCAGCGCCGTGTCGTTCGCTTTCTTGTCTTTTGTGCTCGTCTTTGTTCGCGCTGTTTGTTCAAGATGCTTAACCAACTAGCCCGCCAAAACGTGTTAATTCAATTCTTCGCTTTCGTCAGAGGAATATGTGCTACAGTGGACCTTGACAACTGTCCCCTGTCATCCTACGAAAAATGGCAGCCGCATGGACTACTATAATGTGCCTATTAGAAGGTGGAACATCTCTGCCATCTTGGGGCGTGTACCCGGCGGAGCCTTGCTTTTGCAATACACAGAATTATTCTTGCTTGCGGAGGTTTTCAATAGCTTTGCCGACGCCCTACTTCTCATTGACAACGGTGGAATCTTCCTGCTACCAGTGTCTGCATTCGAGCCAGTGGTGAAGTTCAATTATACTCTCGGCGTACCTCGGGTAACCTCGGGTAACGTCGGCGTACAAGACATTTGCCAAGCATTGCTCGATGGCAGGTCCACTTCCGCCATGGTACAATTTTCCCGAAATCTGTGATCGCACTTTTACAAACTTCCGTTAAAAACAAATTCCGCAAAAACATATAATGCAAGAATTCCTCATACTTGAAGAAATGTACAGTTATTTCGCAGCTTATTATACAGACAGTTCAAAAACAGAAGTTTACGTTGGAAGCGCAGTGGTACGGCGGAACTGGAATAAAACAGTAAGACTTCCACGGTGTGCTTCCATCTTCACTGCGAAATGTTACGCTATCTGTGTAGCCATAGAAAAAGTAGTACATAAGAACCTCGGCAAAAGGCCTATTTACAGACTCGCTAAGTGTGCTCACAGCCGTTCATTCTAGAAATGCAATAACTCCGCTGCTCGGTGACCCCATACGCAACATCACAACAGCCATAGCTGAAGGATAAAACATAAGACTGTGTTGGGTACCGAGTCATTTCGGCTTATAAGTCGACGAAAGAGCCGATTTGTGCGCTGCTTAAGCTTGTGGCAAGCAAATAAAAAATCTAGAGTTGCCTTTAAAGATTTTATTTAATTACTACATTGTAAGGCAAGGAAAATTTGGCAGTCCACTTGGAACAGCGAGGTAAATAACAAGCAACAATTAATAAAACCAGTTCTGGGTGAATGACAGTCATGTGTGCACCAGAAACGTTTCAAGGAAGTGATTATCTGCCGTCTCCATATAGGCCACACAGACACTACACACAACTTTCTGCTAACAAAGCAAGATAAACCAGTTTGTGCATGTGGAGATGAACTTACAGTCAGTCACATTTTAATTTCATGTTTGAAACTGGGAAAGCTACGGAAAAAAGTGCTTCTCCCCCCTTTTTTGAGCAATGCATCTCTTTTCATCTATCACTGCTATTAGATGAAAATACAATTGTGGACATGTCCTGCGTTACTAGAATTTTAACAGAAGCTGGCGTTCTTAAAAAGATGTAAAGCATCACCCACAGTACTTTACTTGCTGCAACTCAGCCACTTTCTCATTTCTGAGAAAAGGGCTGAGGTTTTTTATTTTCATTGGTAGGGGGGCTTCAGTCCTTACCCAGCCAAGGATGGCTGATGAGGTTACCCAGCAGTGTATGAAACCTTTAATATTGGCCATTTTTGAATCTGGTTTTTCTCTCAATATTGGGCAGAAGGATAAAAAGTTTTAGGCTTTTTACACCGCCATATTTTTTATACCTTTGTAAAATCTACAGAAACCAATTTCTTATACCTTGAGCTTCGCGCACGATAGCCTTAGCTAAATGCTTATGCGTCATTAAACTCAACGCAACACAACACACAACACAAACTGGGGCGTTTACCCGGCACAGCCATGCCGTTGCATAGCACGGAATACCTTTCTTTTCCGTAGGTTATCATTGCTTTTGCCTACGCACCACTTCTCATCGACCACGAAGGAATATTCCTGCTGCCAACAGCTTCCATTTGCGGCAGTGGTTAATTTAATTATACGCTTTTGCCAACCGAATGCGTGCTACTGCTGAGCTTAACAAGTGTCCAATGCCATTTTACAAAATGTGGGGTCCGCATCAACACGCATGCAGCCTACAAGAAGGCGCAACCGTAAGTGGTCAATTAAGTTAGGGGGTTTACCGGGCGCAGGTTATCAATGGTTTTGTCTAAGCACAACTTCTCATCGACCACGAAGGAATCGTCCTTCAACTAACAGCTTCCTTGCCCGTCAGTGTTGAATTTCAGTTCTATGCTTTCGTCACCCAAATGTGTGCTGTAGCTGAGCTTGACAAGTGTTCACTGCCATCCTACGGAAATTGGGGTCCGCATCGACACGTATGCAGCCTACAAGAAGGCAGAACCATCAGTGCCAGCTTGGGGCGTGTAACCGGCACAGCCGTGCCGTTGCGTTACATGAACTTTCTTCTGCTTGCGCAGGTGATCAATGGCTTTGCCGAGGCATCACTTCTCATCGAACACGAGTGAATTACATGAGTGAATTTTTCTACTACCAACGGCATCCATTCCCAGCAGTGGTGAACTTCAATACAACGCTTTCGTGAACGAGTATGTGCTACAACTGAGCTTGATAAGTGCCCACAGTCGTCCTACGAACCTCCCACGAAAGCTATAGATTACATTTTTGAAGTTTATATTACACTTGAATTGGCATTCGTAGAGAGAAATACACTATCCACGCGCACTAAAGATCCGAACGGGTTGATCATAACCAGAAAGTGCGCGAATTCAGAACTAAAACTTATTTGTTCAAGATGTCATTTTTTACCCACACTGTTCGAAAATGGAAGGCTTTATCTTCATATCTGGTTAATATTACTGACACTGAATTGTTTGCATCGTCGTTGTGACTGCCCTTGAAATTTTTGCTTGTTTTGCACAACCTGCCTCCCCACTACAATGCGACATGTGGCGCTGTGGGTATGTAAACAAATAAATATATAAACAACATGTCGCCACCGGCCATGACCTACGTTGCCATTTTCAAACTCCGTTATTTGCTGGGATTTAGTGAGAGTGTAAACAGCTGGCAGCACAAAAACCGTTGTGTCATGAGGCCGTTCTTTCGTTGCGCACTGACAAGCAAGGGCTGAATGCGCTGCTTTCCCTCTAGAGTCTCTATAATATTCTATACCACCGGCACCGGGCACAAGGATATGTTGTGGACTCAGAAGAGGTCGTTGGCTAGGACGTACGTGCGGCCGCCGGCCCAACAGGAACCGTGGTACCATAGTCAATATTTCATTATCAGCCGCGAGTGTTCAGTAAAAAATGTAGAAATTATACCTGGCAAAGCTGTTGAACTCCCATGCTCTAAGCCTTGCTTCCCAGAACGATTTCCGGCTTCAGATCACCATCACCTTCATCGTCATCAGGCTGACTACGGCCACTGCAGGGCAAAGGCCTCTCCAATGCATCTCCAATTAACCATGTCCTTTGCCAGCTCCGCCCGCCGTATGCCCTCAAACTTCTTAATATTGGCACCGATTAATGGTTGAAGCACACACAACAGTTTAATTAGGCGAGCTGGGTGTGTCAGGCAGCAGGGAGCTCGAGCGAAGTTGACAAACCTCTAGCCCCTCGAATGCCCGAGGCATGGCAAGTCCCAGCTAAAACAGTTCGGCCGCGGTACGGCGCCACTTGATAGATGTGTACTGTGGCATTACTCCCCATCTCTGAAGGACACCGAGCCGGTGCCGCAGCAATGAGAAGCATGAAGAGAAGGGACGTCGCATTTGTGTGGCGGCTGGTGTAGGTGCGCCTGAAGCGCTACGGGTGTGGTACAGCTTCATCTGCGCGACATGGACGACTTCGGAGGTCGGCCGTCTAAAGGAGCGAAAAGTTCCTTGTGCGAGAACTTCATAGCTCACCTCACTGACTTGGCGGAGTAACTCGTCTGGGCCACAATATCGGCGCAGAAGCTTTTCGGACTGCTTGCGCATGCGGATTTGTCTCCAAACCCTGACTTATTCGCCGGGCTGGTAACTAACAGCTCTGTGGCGGAGGTTATAGCGGCGAGCGTAGTGGGGCTGCTGGTGCCGGATGCGCTGTCGAGCGAGTTGGAGGGCTGCCTGGGCATGACGAACGAATTGAACAGCACCCAGTACAGATGATGTAGTACTAGTCGGAAGCAACATTGCGTCCAGCATGATTATGGCTTCGCGACCAGGCACTAAACGAAATGGAGTAAAGCGCATAGTTTCTTAGATGGGTATATAATATGAAAATATGACCTAAGGGTGTATGGCGTCCCAGTTCCGGTGGTCTGAGTCAACGTATAAGGAAATCATATCGGCGATCGTCTTGTTGCGCCATTCGGTGAGTCTGTTCGTTTGAGGGTGGTAAACTGTTATTCTGCGGCGCCTTGTGTCGCTAAGGCGCATAACCTCCTGCGTAAGGGCCGAGGTGAACGCCATACTCCTGTCAGTTACAACGATGGCGGATGCACCGTGACGAGTCAAAATGTTTTGAACGAATGAATTCGCAACTTCGTCAGCGGCACCACGAGGGAGAGGTTTAGTTTCCCAGTACCAGCTGAGGTAGTCGGTGGCGAACACAATGTAGAGGTTACCCAGCAAGGACTCCGGAAATGACCCAAGTAAGTCCATACCGGCTTGGTGGAAGGGGACTTGTGCCGCATCAATGGGCTGAAGTAGTCCGACTGGCTTAGTCGGTGGCGTCTTGCGACGTTGGCACTCGCTGCAAGTTCTTACGCAACGTTGGACGACTGCAGCAACCGTGGGCCAGTAGTAGTTCGGGCGTATTCCCGCCAAATTGCGGGAAAAACCCCGGTGATCAGAAGATGGGTCATCATGGCAGGCCTGCTGGACTTCGTCGCGGTAGGCCGCAGGTACGTCGAGCAGATAGACAGCTGCCGTCGGGTTGCACTTTTTATTATGCAGAAAAACATCGCTCAAACACAATGACGATAGTCCACGTGAGAAGATTGGAGGGGGCGACTCAGCATTTCAATCAAGTTACTCAGTGAGAGGCCGTAGTTAACTGCCGTCTCTTTGGTGTTCAAAGAAGACGGACGTGGAGATGGGGCAGAGAAAAACATAATCGTCGTCGGGATCAGCTCGGTTGTCTTCGATAGGAGCACGAGACAGATAGTCGGCATCACTGTGCTTCCTACCGAGCTTATAAACAATGATGACGTGGAATCTTGAAGGCGAAGGCTCCAGCGTGCAAGCCGTCCCATGCGACCTGTAAGGCTCACCAGCCAACACAGTGAATGGTGATCACTGACGACTCTAAATGGGCGACCATATAAATGCGGGCGAAATTTGGTCACTGACTATACGATATCCAGGCATTCGTTTTCAGGGGTGGAAGCGTTCGGCTCCGAGCGTGACAACGTACCGCTTCAGTATGCGATTACACGTTCGAGACCATCCTGCCACTGCACAACGACCACTACGAGGCCGATGTTGCTGGCGTCTGTGTGCAGTTGAGTGTCGGCTGAGTCGTCGAAGTGGCCAAAGATGGGCACACTTTGAACACGAGTGCGGAGGTTTTCGAAGACCTGTTGTTGCTCCTGGTCCCAGATGAACGGTTCGAAATTTTTGCGAGGCGGGTGAGGGGCTCAGCGATCTGGAAGAAGTTCTGCACAAAACGCCGATAATAGGCGCCGAGACCCAAAAAGCGGCGCACACTTCGCTTATCGGTTGGCACGGGAAAAGCAGCGACGGCGGCTGTCTTATCGGGGTCAGCGCTGTTGGGATTGAGGTAGCGGGACTGGGCCGGAGAAGAGACGAGGACGATCGGAGGAAGAAAACTTGGAAAACTTTAAACAAAGTCTACTTGCATAATGTACAAGTAAGGGCAACTGAGAGTGCCTCTCAGTAAAGGGAGCTTCTTAGCATTCGGGAGTCTCTCCCAGCAAAGGGTATCTCTCAAGAGGGGGGCTCTCCCTGGTACCCAACGAGCAGCTCGTTAAATACTCTTCGTATTCCCCAGATCCCTAGCTGGGGAATACAGTTCGAAGAATGATGTCCAATCACACGATGGCAATGATGGTACCACCAACGGCAGGGCGATCCTGATGTTCTCTCGCAGCTCGGTCGAGGGAAAGAGAGCAGGACCCGGTCACGTTGTCGTCCAGGCGGCCTTTAGGTGGGCGCGCACGTGTGTCCATACCGCGCCCATGTGGACCCGGAAGGCGCCTGCGTGACAGGTGTTGAAAGATTTTGTACTGATGACCAGAACACGGAACCTCTGTCGAAGGCGCGGCACTCTGGCAATTGTTTAACCTCATCGTGACTGAAGAGGGCAACACTGATCTTGTACTTCGTCGTCTGATGGCCGGAACGAATACGTGGAGACGCTATTATCGTTGCTGCACCCGATGACCTGTTCGAACACGTGCGGACGCTATTATCGTCGCTGCACCCGATGTTCCTGCAGCCACGTTTCTTCCAGAGGGCTCATTCACCTTCGCGGTGGTTTTCAGAGAATCATCCCCCATGTCCCACTCCGCCCAACTCAACAGCAGGAAGGGAGCGCGAGCACAACAGCGCTCACGATGTGGCCCAGAAACTTCAGCTCCTGGAAAGCGCAGTGACACTTCGGGCTTGAGGGAAAGACCGGCCGAACGAATTGCTGCGAACACAGCGAGTAGGCGCCTCAGGTGCTCTTCAAAGGTGGCGGAGAAGATGACAACGCCATCCAGGTGCACGATGCAGGACTGCAAAATTAGATCGGCAAGCACGGTGCCCATCATCCGCTGGAAGGTGGAAGGAGGCGAGCACGGGCCGCAAAGGAGCACCCGGAATTCGCACAGATCATCCGGTGTAATAAAGGTCTTTTCCCGGTCACTTTCGTCAACCTCGATTTGCAAATAGCCAATGCTTAAATGTAGTGGCGAGAAGTACGTGGCGTGGCGCAGCCGGTTGGGAGTCATCAATGCGGGGCGGAGAATAAACGTCTATTTTTGTCTTTCTTTAGACGTCTGTCTGTTGAGACATCTTTCTTCGCCACTAGAACATCAGGCGACGCCAACGGGCTCGTCTACGGTTGTATTACGTCGTCCTGGAGCATTTCTTGAACTTTTCGGCGAATGACATCACGTCCCCTCGAAGAGATCCCATAAGGCGGCTGGCATAATGGTCGCTGGTTTTCGTCAACTATAATGCGGTGCTTTTTTAACGGAGTCTTCCCGACGTTGGAGGTCGAGGCAAAACAGTCGCTGAAAGATTCGATAATGTTCTCGAGGCAGCGTTTCTTATTAGACGGGAGGTTCGGGTTCACGTCGGTATTTATGGGAGTGGTCGGTGTTTTCACTGATGCCGGGATTTCGGACAACGCGTGCTGTCCCGCGAATTCGCTAAGTTCTTCGAGATATGCAATAGCTGTTTTCCCAGAAAAACACTGAGGTTCAGAAGAAAAATTTGTCACCAAATGTTCGGTTCGCCCATAGTTCAATATTTCCGCGAACTAAACAGACTTGCCGACCCAGGATCAGCAAGATGTTGGGTTCAGCGATGCCACGAATGCTGGGGCTGTTATCGCACTCTACGATTAACAAACATGTTGGCTTTTGACGGGACCAACACGTGGTCGTCACAGACGCATAACGTAGCCCTGCGTGGCTCGGTGTCGTCGTCGACAGGGCCTTGGGTGGAAAACGACAAGATCAGCTCCTGAAGGTTGATAACGGCGTCGTACTCCTGAAGGAAATCGAAATTGAGTATGAGGTTCTTAGAGCACTCGGGTAACAATGCAAAGCAACCAGGGAAAGGAACACTGCGGATCTAGATTTGCGAAGTGCCGACACCGATCGGAGTTACCACATGGCCACTAGCTGTCCGGATCTGCGGCACAGACCAAGGGGTCAGAGCCTTCGTCAGGGCCCTGACTAACTGACTTCTCACTACAGAAAAATCGGCGCCGGTATCCACGAGTCTGGAAACGTCGTGGTTGTCGGCGGATACCAGAATTTCCGCTCAAAACAGTCGGTCGCAGCGCGCCGTTGAGGTCGTCGGGTCAGGTCGTCGTCGGCCGGAGCGACGAGGCGAATCTTCAGGAGGAGGCTCTTGACTCGGTCCGGTAGCGGCGGCCCTACCCTCGGAGGTCGCCGTATTCAGTTTTCACGACGTGGGGACGTACCTCTCAACTGGCCAGAGGACGACGGGCGGCCAGGTGAAGAGAACCGCCTTGGAGATGGCGATCGGGACCAGCATCGCTGCGAGGTCGAGGACTGCACGTAATCAGCCAACTACTGCTCGATATCCCATGGTCGTTCCCTGTACCGCGGTCGATGTGCGTCAGGTAAAAACCGCGCTTAAACCCATTATGCGGTAAGGTCAGTAGCGGAGGATGTGGCCAGGCTCCCCGCAGTGGTAACAGAGCGGCCGATTGTTTGGCGTACGCCACACGGGCCCTTCTCTCATGGGGTCCTGGACTCCTGCGGCAGGGAGGGTACTGCTGCGATCGGGTACTGCAGAGATGGCTCAGGAGCGACGGGGGAAAGGGCTCGCATCTCTAGCACAGGGCTTTTTAGTGCGTCGCTGTACGTCATAATGGTCGGTGCCGGGTGTGGAGCGGGGGGTGGCTGCACAACTCGTCAGATTTCGTCACGGACCGCGTCCGTTACGGCATCGACGCTGGCATCGACGCTGGCCATCGACAAGTCCCAAAGCTCCCAGCGGGCAGCAACGTATGCGCGTAGTGGGAAGCGGCTGATCAGTAGCCTGACGTCCGTAGTGCGCGCCCCATTCCTGCAGATAGCTTTCGATAACCGTTGCCTCCTTGGTAAAGTCGGACACTGTTCTTGGCTGGTCACGGACCAGTCCGGCCAATGGCTGCTCTTTTACGCCGCGCATTAGGGACGTACCTTATTGGCCTCCGGCATAGCAGGGTCGGCGCGATTGAACAGTTGCGTCATTTCCTCGATGATCATCGTAACGCTGTTGTTCGGCTGCTGCGATCTGGAGTGCAGGGCTTTTTCTGGCTTCTGTTTTTTTCGCTGGTAGTACATGTCGCTAGCAGCTCTCGACGAAACACCTCCCAGGTTGCAAAGGAAGCTTCGTGGTTGTCAAACCAGGTTTTAGCCGAGTCCTGCAGCGCAAAGTAGACGTTGCTCAATTTGCGCTCACCGTCCTACTCATTCAAACGCGCCACTCGATCAAAGCTCGCCAACTAGTCTTCCACGTTTCTCGAACCTGTCCCCGTGGAGCGGTGGCGGTGACCGAGGTGCGTGAAGGACGAATGGCGGGGCATTCCCGGAATCCTGAGTTTTCTGGCTAGCAGTGGTGGATGTCATGGCCCTTACCGGTGCTGTCATTTAGCCGTACTCCGGTTGTATTCCTCGCAGTTGGTGGCTCACCTTGTGAATGGGTGTTGAGTCCACGCGTGGAGCACAGGCGTCAAGAGTGTCCTAGTAGTCTGAGTACATGGGATGCTACTCAGCTGCTCCACCAAATATGTCACCGATAAACGGTTGAAGCACAGAGAACAGGTTTAATTAGGCTTGCTGGGCGTGCCAGGCAGCAGGAAGCTCGAGCAAGGAAGATGACAGACCTCTAGCCTCTCGAATGCCTAAGAAATGGCAAGTCGCAGCTAAAACAGTTCGGCCGTGGTAGGGCGCCACTGGATGGATTCACACTGTGGAACATCATCCGCCTACCAAACCTTCTCCCCCCCCCCCCCCCCCCCTGTTACGCTTATTTCTCTTCGCTATAGCGCAAAAAAAGCTTCGACTAAATTTTATTGTCAAATCAAAGTTGGGAACAATCTGTTGGCTGCGTCGGTCGCCAATTTTCTCATTCACACTGTGAGCAGTTTAGTACATTTGTATCTTTCTGTTTCCTATTTTCGCTGGAGTTGCTGTATAGGAAAGCCAGTCCATTATACTTAGTGGCACAGGCAAGGACATTTTTTTTCGTTCTTTTTATTATGCGACAATAATGTTTGTATAGGAAAGCCATCATCATCATCGTCCCCGCCGCGATCAGACTTGCCTGAAGCGAGCTGCGCGGGTTTTTCAATCTGAGAGCATCAAGAACCATGAGTGGTCCAATTTTATTTAACACTTCACCTTTGCGATGTGTTCGCTTGCCTGTAACAACAAACCGCTTTAAAATTGATACATTTCTGGCCATTTTACGGCAAAAAATGCACTTGAAGCACCCACAGCCGACTAGCCCTAACTGACGTAAACAACCTTTATATGAGAGGAAGTCGGGCTGCAACCTTTAAGAAAACCAACTGAAAAGTTGCGCTACGTCTCCAGAAACCTCAAACGACCAAATTTTACAAATGGGTACCAATTTTTGCCAGAAAAGTCCACCTTCACTCAACACGTGCTCTGGCCAAAATGACCGCTCCTGGCTTGGGAGGCTACACCACTGATGTAAATTGAAATACCTCGGGAAGTTTTAAAGTCACGGAGGACTATGAACCCTTGTTGAATTCAGAAAAATAAGGAGCAAACGAATATTCCATTCATTTTACAGCAAAATATATTGAAGTGTAGAAATTAAAATACAGGCCCCATGAGGCACAGGGTTGCCTATTGCCCATTGTTTTCCCGTAGGGTTTTGGCTACTTCGACTAAATTTTGCATAAAGTCGAGGAATTGAGTTTTCTGCACGGGAAAAATTCGAAAAAGTGTAGAAAGGAGTTCTAAAGCCGGGAAAAACAGAATAAAAGGAAGATAAAGGGTAATATTCAACTACCACCAGGCAGAACGGCATTTACGGGGCCACATTGCTACTCACCCTCGGCTGCTGTCAGCTAGGCTTAAGAAAAACATGTTGCCTCCTATTGGCTGGGGAATCAGCTTGGTCCTATTCATTTTTTCTAGTGAAACTTCAGAACATCTGATAGCTATAGAGGCAGAAGACGTTGAGGAAAGGAGAATTTTTGCGGTCAAGTACGCAGGAACTCTCAGAGGGTAACTTTACTCAGCCCACAAGAGAGGAGAAATCAAAAAAGAAAAAAGAAGACCAGGAAGACTCTAAAACCCAGTAAGAACCTTCCAACTAGGCTGGGTACCCCGATCTGAAGCGAGACACGAGAAGAGTCGTGCTCAGGCCTCAGAAGAAAATAAACTAGAGTATCAACAAAGCTCGACGCAGAAAGCTAAGGCTTCACAGAATGTTTTAGGAAAACGAAACACAACTGCAACAGGGGAGGAAAACCTTGAAGAAGCCACCGCCGACACGGCGGAAGGATGGAAAACCAGGCGCCAGTTGAGCAAGAAGAAATCCCTCTGAAGGAAAGCAAAGACATGTGCTCTACAACACCAGAAGGGGCAAATGAACTTCCATGCCAAGGTCTACTAGAAAATCTAGAGAGAAATATGTATGACAGCAGAGGCACAAGGAGTGACTTCGATGTGGAAGAACCTCAAGAAACCCCCAAGGATGCATTAAGGGGAACACTCGCCAAAATGGCAAACGCGGACAAAAGCATAATGAGGTTACTAATACGACTCTCCTCGACTACTTTCGGGGATGAGGATGTTGCACAGGAATTAGATAAAATTCTTAGTGAACTCGCCAAGCTAAAAATGTTGGTGCTTCAGAACATTCACGACAATCAATTTCTTAAAGGACAACTAGAAGAAATGAAATCAGTAAAAAAGATTGGCCCAACATTCGCTGAAGTAGTGCAGGCCACATCACCTACTGAACAGGAAACATCAAAGGAAGAAACGACAGGTGTAGTTATTACTTCTAAAACGCTGAAACAGGAAAAGATTTTGGACGCATTGAGGAAAGAAGTTGATCCAGCTGAAATGAACCTCCGGGATACTTCCCTGAGACCTTGAAGCGAAGGAGTGGTAGTGCTCTCCACACACCCGGAGTCTATGGAGAGACTAACGAGCTACGTAAAGGCAAAAAAGGCCGTAAAGGCGCTTGATATCAAAAAGCCGAAAGGGAGAAGAATGGCAAAAAGCTCATTGGAATTGAATAAACGAAGCCAAACAAAGTGGTTGAAAAGATCATATAGAAAAACGGTCTGAACTGCGCAACAGAGGACATGGAAATAAAAGAGCATTGGAAAAGACGCAATGGGATGACAGCCGTCATCGCCGTAAACAAGAATGCCTACAACCAATTGAAAGACAGGAAAATACTCTCCATTGGATGGGCCAACTCTCTTATGTTTGACCACATAGTAGTGACAAGATGTCTGAAATGTGCATCTTAGAATCACAGCTCTTTCGGCTGCCAGGAAGACCCAAGATGCGCCCAATGTGAACGACACGGCCACGAGACAAGAGAATGCGAAGCACAACCTTCCTGCCCAGTTTGCCTTCGAGCAGGCCGCAACGAACAAGGAACCAGGCACTCCATGCTGTCTTACTCTTGCCCAACATATGAAGAGAAAAATAATAAAGAGAAGGAGAGGATTATGAGGCGAATGTTGTAAAAAGTTTACCGACGACATGGCTGGGACCGCGACGACAGTACAAATAATTAGCAAGCCAACTCAAAACAACATTAATCAAAGGCTGCAATTACAAACCCAAAGCCATTCGGAAATTATACAGATCCATTTATCCAGAGCTTATAAGGCAAATAAAACACTACAACGTTTTCAAGTAAATAATGATCATGACATTTCAGCAGTTCTGGAACCGTACCATTTAAACAACAAAATTATTCCATTTCCAATCAACCATAAAGTAATCGCAGCTAGTCAAAACCCTAAAGTAGCATTATAATTCATAAACCAGAAATTGAAGTTTTCCCATTAAAACAGAAGATAAACTGGTAGTCGTTAGAATAACTACAGGAGGTAAAGATATCATAGTTAAAAATTGCTATATTCCCCCTACTGACAACATTATTCCAATATTAGACAAAATTGATAACATTATTTCCGGCCAGTTAGAGAAAAACATCATAATTTTGAGGAGATTTTACTGTAAAAAATACAATTTGGGGTAGTAAGGAAACCGATAAAAAAGGGGAACAAGTATTAAAATTCGCAATGAAAAATGATGTGGTCATATTATATGACCCACACTCGCCCCCTCATTTTAAAACAAATGGAGCAAAAGGCTGGATTGATTTAACTCTGGTCAATCAAAAAACTATCTACTCCAAATTTCCTACTTGGGAAGTACTCAAAGAAATCACTGATAGTGACCGTCGGTATATCCGAATTAGAGTATCTCAAGAAACGCAACCCAGAATATCACAGAACGCTATACGATAATCAGAAAATATTACAGGCTTTATGCAATGATAATAGGTTTAATGAAAAGCATGTAATAAGGAATGTCTTGCAAAGCACAGCGTCGCGAACAACCAGCGGTACAGTCCAGGCACAGACCAGCGGCAGGGTTCAGTCCAGAGCACGCGCGAGGGACCGATCGTTCGGCGCTCGAGCTTAGGAGCGCTCGGTGATTCTCGTCGTCTTAGCGCCAGCCTCTGAAGATTCCAAATCCGAAGGCCAGTCTTACAATTCCCCCCGAGCGAAGGGGCGCCATCCTGGCGGCCTAAGGCGATGTGACGACAGAGGCGTCGTAGTATGGTTCGAGGCTGGTCGTGTGGACAATGGCGCGGCCTCGGCGGCGATGATCAGGGTTCGATGAGGTAACTGACGGGGGATGTCTGCTGAAGAATACGGTAGGGTCCCTGGTATTTGCTAACAAGTTAGGAGGAAAGGCCGGGACCTGAGGAGGGTGCCCAGAGCCAGACCAAAGAGTCAAGAAGGTAAGCGGGAGGAAGTGCAGTGGGATCCCGGGTGCTTTTCTGCTGCTGCTGGGCGTAAGAAGTGAAGGGCCGGGCAAGCTGTCGGCATCCTTGGCCATAAGTTGCGGTTTGGAAAGAGTTGCAAATTCGGAAGCATCAGGGCGGTAAGTTAGAATGGTGTCCATTGTGCAAAAAGGCTCATGGCCGTACAAGAAAAAAGTATGGAAAGAATCCGGTGGTGGCTCGAGCAGCGGAGTTATAAGCGAATGTGACAAAAGGGAGAGCGCGGTACAATTTACAATGGTCGGAAGCAACATACATGGCAGAATGTCCCCGAGGGTGCGATTAAAACGCTCAACCATGCCATTTGTCTGGGGATGGTAGGCGGAGCTGGTGCGGTGAACAACGTTGCATTCTCGAAGGAGAGCTTCTACAACTTCTGAGAGGAAGGCCGGACCTCTATCACTGAGCAGCTCTTTGGGCGCACCATGGCGAAGAATGATGCGATGGAGAATGAAGGATGCAATTGTGGTGGGGTGTAGCGGATGGTAAAGGCGATGTTTCAGCGTAACGTGTAAGGTGGTCGATGGCAACGATGATCCAGCGATTCCCGGTTGATGTGCTGGGAAGAGTGCCGTAGAGGTCGATGCCAACACGCTCGAAAGGTTGTACTGGGCAAGGCACCGGCTGCATAGGAGCGGCGGGTCGGCGAGGTTGAAGTTTTCATCGCTGGCATGTGGTGCAGGACTGAACGAACTGGCGGACGTAACGGGCCATCCCACGCCAGTAGTACCGCTGTCGTAGACGGGTGAAAGTCTTCAAGAATCCGGCATGGGCACTGGGAATCATAGTGGTAGGAAGAGCAAATGAAGGAGCGCAGATGTCGGGATGCCATTTGTCGGGATGGTAGACGGAGCTGGTGCGGTGAAGGACGTTGCATTCCTCAAGGAGGGACTGATGACGGAAAGCACGGGAAGGAGGTCGAGACATTTGGCCAGATAATAGATCTAAGAGGCAAGTGATCCACAGGTCTTTGCGTTGCTCGGAAGCCATATCAGCGGACTCAAATGTCAAAGTAGGCAGGGCAAATATAGAAGGCACTGACTCAGATGGTACAGGGGAACGTGAGAGGTAATCAGGATCGGCATGTTTGCGGTCGGAACGAGAGACAACGCGAATGTCGTACTCTTGGAGTCGCAGAGGCCAGCGTGCCAGTCAACCAGAGAGGACAGCCAGTAGAGGGCGTGGTGATCGGTGACAACGTCAAAAGGGCGCCCGTACAGGTAGAGGCGAAATTTGACGATCGCCCAAAGGATAGCTAAACACTTCTTCTCGGTGACAGAACACTTGGCTTCAGCTTCTGTGAGTGTCCGGCTAGCGTAAGCGACAACGTGTTCGTCAAAGCCTTGCTTGCGCTGAGCGAGTACTGCACCGAGGCCGACGCCGCTGGCGTCGGTGTGGAGTTCCGTCGGAGAACGAGGGTCGAAGTGACGCAGAATTGGTAGAGTGGTCAGAAGGCAACGGAGTGTCGTAAACGCTTCATCACAGGTTGGCGACCAGGCGGAAAGGTCGTGGCTGGAAAGGAGCTTGGTGATGAAGTCGATGATAGTTGCGAAATTGCGGACAAAGCGGCGGAAGTAGGAGCAGAGACCGACGAAGCTGGGGAGGTCTTTTACAGAAATTGGCTTCACCAATGCGGCCACAGCTCGCAACTTGGCCGAGTATGAGAGCACGCCATCGTCCGACACGACATGTCCGAGAATAGTTAGCTGCCGAGCTCCGAAGCGGCACTTCTTCAAACTGAGTTGGAGGGCAGCGTCGGCCAGGCAGAGAAGAACATTTTCAAGGCGCTGGAGGTGACTTGAAAAGTCAGGGAAAAGATGACAACGTCGTCTAGATAACAAAGGCACGTGTGCCATTTGAGCCATCGGAGTATGTTGTCCATCACACGCTCGAATGTGGCGGGTGCATTGCAGAGGCCGAAGGGCATGACATTAAATTCATAGAGCCCGTCGGGTGCGACAAATGCAGTTTTTGGGCGATCGGTCTCCGCCATCAGCACCTGCCAGTAACCGGAGCGCAAGACCAATGAAGAAAAGAACTCAGAGCCCTGCAGACAGTCTAGGGCATCGTCGATACGGAGGAGAGGGTAAACGTCCTTGCGTGTAATCTTGTTCAGAGGACGGTAATCCACGCACAGCTGGACGGAGCCGTCTTTTTTCTTGACCAGGACCACTGGCAATGCCCACGAGCTGTGCGACGGCTGTATCACGTGGCGCTTGAGTATGTCGGTCACCTGCTCGTCATTAATGCGGCGCTCAGCGGTTGACACGCGGTACGGGCGTTGGCGCGAAGAGGCATGGGTTCCAGTGTCAATACAGTGGGTAACGGTGGTGGTGCGGCCCAAGGAAGGTTGCTGGTGGTCAAAAGAAGCTTGAAAACTCAGCAGAACGGCGACAAACTGGTCTCGTTGGGTAGGCGTCAGGACGACGTCGACGGGACGATGAAAGATATCCTCAAAAGACTGGTTGGTGATGGGAACAGGTGTAATGGCGCTAACGTGAAGGCCGGCTGTGCTATCGACGAGGGGGTATGCTAACGCGGGATTGAGAAATGCGGCACTACCAAGCGATTGGCCACCGAGTAAAGTGGTTGGGCAGGAGAACGGGTTGGCCACATAAATAGCGCTGGAGCCACGAACAATTGTCAGCACGGCATGGGGCAGCAAAACCGACTTCTGGTCAGCACATCGTAAAGAGCGGCTATAAGTGACAGTTGCATCTGAGAGAGAAGCACAAGAGGCACCAGCACTAAAGAGAAAGGCGGAACGTCTGTGTCCTCTGAGATGACCATAGTAGCGGCAGCAGCACCGGTTACATCCAGGGAGGCGTCACTGTAGGTTGACAAGTCAAGCGGAGCACGGGCGCAGTCGATAAGGGCGTGATGTGAGGAGAGGAAGTCCCAACCAAGGATTACGTCGTGAGAAGAGCGGGCGAGGACGATGAATTCGATTGTGTACGGAACGTTCTAGATGAGCAGGCGGGCGGTTAAGGCGGCTAACGGTCGAATGTCCTGAGCGCTGGCGGTGCGGAGAGAAACGGGACGAAGGGGCGTCGTCATTTTTTGAGTCTGCGACAGGGGGTGTGACTGAGAACGGAAACGGCTGCGCCAGTGTCAACAAATGCTTCGACGACGACTCCCTCAACGAACATGGTATAATATTGGCAGGCACAGAAACAGGTCTTGAGTGAGTCGCTGGCGACGCAGTTCTTGCCTGCGGAACTGCGGCTGCTAGCTTTCCGCGTAGACGACGGGTTGGCGGAGGAGCATCGGAGAACGGGAACGGCGGGCAGAAGACGGCGAGCGGGGAGAGCGGGGATGGTAACAGGTAGAAGAAGAATCTGGAGGCGGCTCGTATAATGCAGGCGAGGATGAGGTGGAAGGTCGTACGTCGGCTCACGCCTATAATCATAGGAATGGTGGTCACGACTGCGACACAAACAAGCCACGTGGCCAGCGACGCCACAGGCGTAGCAAATAGGGCGGTTGTCTTTTGTGCGCCTGGGGTTGAGTGGATGCGGCTGTGAACGGGAGCAGGCAACCGGACGGTAAGGTGTGTTTGCAGGTCGCTGGGTTCCTAACTGCCGGGTAGATGACCTGTAGACATGGGCAGCAGGTGAGGACCGCGACCGCCCCGCGGCATCGGCGTACGTCAGAGGAGCCGCGATCAGGAGTGGCTGAGGAGAAGGTGGCAGGACATCAGCGACCAGCTCCTCGATAACACGCTGTAGGTTGGGAGTGAGCGACGGCGCAGGCGTAGGCGGGCAGAAAGACAAAGATAGC
The DNA here is from genome assembly GCF_052857255.1 of Amblyomma americanum. Classification (NCBI taxonomy): domain Eukaryota; kingdom Metazoa; phylum Arthropoda; class Arachnida; order Ixodida; family Ixodidae; genus Amblyomma; species Amblyomma americanum. The sequence continues at coordinate 180,393,714 of NC_135503.1, forward strand.
TGGCGTGCGACTTCCTCATGTACAAACTGCTGGATGCGCTGGAGGAGCGACGGTTGGTCCAGAGTACCGTCCCCTGGGAGAGCCAAGCTGGAAAGTGTGGCCTCCTGAAAGCCTGCACGCCGCGCAGGAAGGCGCTGTTTGCGGAGCTAATCGAAGCTTTGGCAATAGCCAATGACACCGGAGACAGTCTGGGGAAAACGAGCATCTGGAAGGCATAATCCTCAATGCCTTTCATAATAGGTCTTATCTTGTCGGCCTCGCTCATAGAAGGATTGACACGCTTGCAGAGATCGAAGACATTATATATAACTGGTGAAGTTTTCACCGGTTTGCTGGGCCCGAATTCGCAAGCGTTGCTGGGCGCGAAGCTTACGCACTGCCGGACGGCCAAAGACTTCTGTCTGGCTGGTTTTGAGAGCTGCCCAGCTTGAGATGTCAGCCTCGTGGCTTCTAAACCAGAGATTGGCTACGTCGCTAAAATAAAAGATAACGGTGAGATTGGCGGTATCATCCCACTTTTTGTATGCGCTTACGCGTTCATAGGAGGCCAACCAGTCTTCCTCATCCGTGTCTGCTGTGCCGCCGAAGATCTCCGGGGCACTCTGCCTCGCGGCGCCGGAACAGAAGACAGCCGACGCAATAATAATAATTGGTTTTTTTGTGTGTGGAAAGGGAATGGCGCAGTATCTGTCTCATCTATCGTTGGACGCCTGAACCGCGCCTTAAGTGAAGGGATGATGGGGGAGTGAAAAAAGAAAGGAAGAATGAGGTGCCGTAGTGGAGGGCTCCGGAATAATTTCGACCACCTGGGGATCTTTGACGTGCACTGACATCGCACAGCACACGGGCGCCTTAGCGTTTTTTGCTCCATAAAAACGCAGCCGCCGCGGTCGGGTTCGAACCCGGGAACTCCGGATCAGTAGTCGAGCGCCTTAACCACTGAGCCACCGCGGCGGGTCCAACGCAAGCGCTGAAGCTGTTTTGGTGACGGTCTCAGGCATTGCAGAGGCGGTAAGCAATACGCAGGAGCGAAGCTCCAGGGCGAGGGGATTGCTGGCACCTCCACCACTTGTAATAAGGAACTTTTTGCAAAGCACAGCGTCTCGAGCAACCAGCGGTACAGTCCAGGCACAGACCAACGGCAGCGTTCAGTGCAGAGCAAGCACGAAGGACCGAGCATTCCACGCTCGAGGTTCGGCCCTTCTCGTCGTCTTCTCGTCGTCGTTGAGCGGCAGCCTCGGAAGATCCCAAAGCCGAAGGCCAGTCTTACAATGTTTTCAACACATCACTAGAGATTGAAGAAATTGTATCAACAATGCATAAGAAAATTCAAAAATTGCAAAGTAAGTATAAAACAATAGGGAAAGAAAGCAAATGCAAACTTAATCATTGGTGGAACGTAGACTTAGAAATAGAAAGGAAAAGATTAAGAGCCATAAGAAAACGATATCAAAAAGCATTTGTAGAAGCTAGGATTCGACTCAAAAAACAATATTACTTAGAACACACAAGATACATCAATATGTTAGACAAAGCTAAAAAAGAAATTTGGAATGATATATGTACTAAATTAGAAAAAAATCCATTTACATTACCTTATAAGATTGAGGCTAATCATATTAAAACACCTCTAATAGTTGAGAGCATAATGAAATCAGGTAGAGAAACAAACAAAATCATTAGAAGAAACAATTCATCACGTATTAAATTCCTTCTACCCAATAGAACCATCCGACCAACATGAAATAACGTTAAAAATCAGCAACATGGACAATGGTGACGACATACCCTTCACGGCACAAGAAATTTAAGAAATAATTAAAAATCTCACAATTAACGTTGCACCAGGGCCGGACGATATAAACACAATTTTTGTACAAACACTGTATAACACGCACAAGTCATTCTTCAACAGTATATTTGATGCTTGTCTTCGGATTCGATACTTTCCCAAATACTGGCGCGAATCCTGAATTATACAAACCACTAAAAGATACAGTAGAACGAAGAAAAGAGTGAAAAAATTTCGGCCAATCGCAATTAATTCAATCTTAGGTAAAATATTAAAGAAATTATTAAAAGGCCGAATTTATTTCTTCCTACACCAAAACAAACACTTCCTTAAGCATCAATATGGGCTCAGGCGTAACACCTCAACAACAGCGGGATTGCATGTCATTAAAAGAAAAGTAAGGCATACCAAGTTGAACAATATTGGCATAGCAATTATATCTCTAGATTTTAAAGATGCATTTAACTCAAAACGAGCCAGTAAAACAGCGGAACTCTTAGTCTTTGAATTGTTACAATAATTTAATAAAAATTACCAATTCTATTCTTCGAAACATACATATCATCCTTAAATCAGGAGATATCAAATTACTAAAGAAATAACGACAGGATCACCACAAGAATCACCTCTTTGCCTTTTGTACTGGAATTTAATAACTGCTGAAATCTTCAACCTTCAGCTATCAAATGACACTCGTATTCAAGCTTTCTCAACGACATTATTATCACCATTAAATTCAAAGCCAGAAAAGACCAAAAAATTAAAGGAAATCAAACATTGGAAACCATAAACCAATGGGGTCAACCGGCAGGTCTAAAGTTCAACCCCGAAAAATACAGTTTCTAGCTATAGGCAAACAATATGGAACCCGACCAATTATTCTTAAAATTAGTAATAGTAAAATACCAGCAGTGCAAGAATTTAAACTTTTAGGTGTTATATTTGATCATAAACTTTCATTCCCTCCTCATCTTTAATATATAAAAGAAAAAGTTAGCTTAATTACAACAAATTTAACTCGTTTCTCTTCTACGAATCGAGGAACGATAGGAGTGCATATAAGGAAGATATACATTCAAGCAATAGAATGAACAATAGTATATGGATCCCCAGGCTGTTATAGTAATAAAGTCTTAATAAAATATAAATTAAGGAGTATTCAGAGATTACCACTCATCCTTATCACAAAAGCCTATTGAACCCCAGGTAACGTAGCACTTAGTGTTTTGGCAAGACCCCCCCCCCCCCCCCCCCGGTTTACTTAAATACAGAGCAAGAAAATGTGTTATACAGAATATTAAACGAAAATAAATATTTTAAATCAAAGGATCAATCACATGCAGGCGAAGAAATCGCAAAACCTGATGAGCTTTGGAATTATCTTCCTGCAAAGATAATTAGCCTTATGTATACAGAAAACACAGATTAAAAAGCCGACGTAAACATTCATACAGATGGGTCGAAATCAAATGAAAATACAGGGTCAGCATTCGTAGTTTTCGATTCAATCAGAAAGATAATGCCTGAGGAGAAATTTAAGCTGCCAACATACATTAATAATTATGAAGGAGAAATTGTAGCCATTAGGGAATCCCTAGATTATATACAAACAAAGTGAGCAATAAGTACCTATCAAATTTTCACAGTTAGCTTATCCACACTGCAAGCATTAAAGAAACCAGATAACCACTATCCCCTCATAAATGAAATTACGCATAAAATACAACAATTGGGCAATCATAAAATTACATTAACTTATGGCAAAGGGCATAGTGGAATATTAGGAAATGAAAGAGCAGATGGGATAGGAAAGGAAGCATGCGAAGAGAAGTCATACACCTGAAAATAACAAAACAATGTATAAAAAGCGAACTAAAATCTCAATTATTAAAAAATTGGAACACATATTGGCAAAAAGAAGGGAAGGAAGGCTATGCCTATCAATGAATAAAAAATGTAAACCTCGTTCCTGACCACTTTCCGACAAATCTCTCTACTCAAGCCATCACCGGACATAAGAAATTTCCATTCTACCTTTTGAGGTTTAAACACTAGCAGCAGTAATCAATGCAAATGTGGTAACAATGCAACTAATTTTGATCACTTTCTTGAAACCTGTAAAATCACGACCAAACATAGAAAAGAACTTACTAAAAATTTAGGGCCAAACTTAGTCGTCAGAAAAGCGGAAATTATTAAAATTAAAGAGAACATAAAGGTAAAATACTCTTTCCTGCCACAAATACTTTTCTCATTATATACTAATTTCCTTACTATTATAGAGCAAACAACTTGGTGTGGAGTATCATGGGTGACCATCTGGCCATGCATGAGTGGTGGTTGAGTTTCAGTCTCACTCATGATGCCCACACAGCTCCTTACATATTCTAGCCCAACTTCCAATATTCAATCATAAAATGTTCTATTAACTTACCCTACATTATTAGTTCTATTCAAGTAATAAACTTTTTAATATTATTTAAAAATACGGCAATAATTCATTATAGCAATTCCTTTGTCTCTCATAAATCTCTGCATTGATAGAATCAAAACAAAGCTTGAAAGGACTAAAATTTTCATCCTTATAGGACACTTTTCTCTTTCATCTTTTATATAAAATAAAGAAAAGAGAGGAGATTTATTTTGCAGCTATTGTGTCGGGCAATCTAGGCGGGACCACCGCCATCTTCGGCTGTTCGTGTGGGTCACGGTTCTGCATCGCAGACATTTAGACGTGTCTAGGCTTTGCGCTCTTCGGTAACTTGCAGACATGCAACATGGACCTTTCACAGGATAAAATGAAGTCCCACAATTTCAGCTACTCCCTTTGGAGTCGAGTAATACTATACCTCTAAGACACAACCTTTTACGGCCGGCTGCCACCTCAGAACTGGCGGCTCGAGTGTTAACATCTATAACCTAACTTGCCACGGCCGACTGCCACCTTCGGCACCGGCGGCTGGGATTAAGGACCTCAAGCCACTGAATTATCAGGAATCAGATCAGCTGATCTGGGACTCCAGCCTTGTCTTTGATGGATTCGCCAGCCCAGGCTCATGCCCCGACTCGGGCCCATGGGCCCTAACCGGATTCTCAACGCTTCATACAAGAATGAAAAAAAGCCGAGGTTTCCCTTATTTCTTCTCCCGCGACTGCGGAATGTGACTTATTCGGGGCACAAGTCCGCGTTGGTGGTGGTCACGCTGGGGCGCCCTCCTCAAGTCCTTTTCTCTCCTCTAATACCGAGAACTCATGAAATAAAAACTATCAATATCTTTCAATTATTCAATCATCCAAAATGCAACCTTTGCACATCAAACCTAATTCCAGTATATATGCATCTTCTATTCCGCTTTGCTTTTTATTGTCTATTCCCAGCATCCTAATTCAGGAAAAAGCAAAAGCAACAAAATTCTCGAAAAAATCCCAGAATGCAACCCCAGCAAGGACTCGACGACCACTCTTTAGCGAAGTGAAGAACGTCTTACAGAGCCTGACCTTGCGAGGACCGAATAACGAAGCTGAAGAAAAAAAAGTGAACTAAAATAAATGCCGCTGGCCATGTAGCCCCCCTCGCCCCCCCCCCCCCCCCCCGCCGCTTGGCTGCGGGCACGCTTGAGTGTGGTCAAACCTCTCATCCCTTCCCTCCCTTCCTTTTTTGGCATTTCCTTTTTATACATCCTATCAACACTTTTTTGGGGAACTATTCCGTTCTATTTTATTTTCAATTTCTTTTTCCTTTCATTCTGCCCGTGGTACAGCAGTTGAACGGCGAGTCCACCTCTTTGGACTCATCTACTATCTGCCTGTAGAGGAAAGCGGTGCCGCAAATTCTGGTGGGTAGACAGAACCACTGCCGTCTAACCGCGGAAACAAAGCAGCATCTTAACCACATTGGTTTCATTCATCGCTCTTTCCGCCCTGCATTCTGAGAGCTGCTAAAAACAAGTTGTAGTGCTCTCTAAATAACAGGAGCATCGCTCTATTTCTGTCTCTCTGTTCCTTGTGGGGCGTCTGACAGCGTAATCAGGCGCCTGATTTTGTGAGACAAATTGCTTACAGACATTGTGGGGAATTGATAGTCAGGGTCTCGGAAATGCGCAGATGTGCAAGGAAAAAATCACGGGCGGTTCAGCTTGGGGTTATTCGTGAATTATTGTGCACGAGCACCATGAGCTCTGGTTTTGCATGATTTACCTTGAGTTTATATGCTTTTGCTTGACCTGAATTGGCTAACTTTGGCTGTTATATTTAATGACGTAAGTTTGCGCGATATTGCATCTTTTCGGACATAAACTGCGATAGAAGAGGTCATTCTCTGCAATCATAGATCCCTGGGAGTCCTGATTCAGCTCCTTGCGCTGTGGTATGCGGTTTAACTACTCTTCACTGCCCTGCAATGGCAGGTGCTGTCATCGTTGAGGCTTGTGGGAGCCAGGTTGTTGTTCTTGAGGAACTGCTCTCGACTAATCCTTAATAGAGCTACAATAGTGGGTAGGTTACGATGACGACACAACGTGACTGGACTAAGGTGGCCCACGTGCCAGAAGCCCGCTTCGGACAAAGAGACAACCGCTTTTTGGCGGAGTGGAAGCTCTAGCGCTAGTACACTAAAATGTCGACCGCAGGCATCGTTCACTCCATACTCGGGGAGTTAGTGATCGCCATTCTTGAGCTCGAATCCTGCAATTTAGCGACGCGTTTGATTTTCAAGTGTTCTGAATTATGTGTAATTTTAAGCGACACCATAACAGCCTCACTGCAGCGGAAAGCCAGAATCGTACCAGGAGATGATACTAAACAATTAAAAAGCTTCATATCTAGGGTGCGCGATTCGAACTTGTGGCGGCGTGAACGAATCAGCTCCGCTGGCCTCTGCTACCGACCAGTACACCACCGCCACAGCTTTTTTTTTCTGTAAGCATTAAATTTATTACATTCAAAATATGTTCTATCCCTATTGCACCCCGCCGCGGTGGCTCAGTGGTTAGGCGCTCGGCTACTGATCCGGAGTTCCCGGGCTCGAACCCGACCGCGGCGGCTGCGTTTTTATGGAGGAAAAACGCCGCTAAGGCGCCCGTGTGCTGTGCGATGTCAGTGCACGTTAAAGATCCCCTGGTGGTCCAAATTTTTCTGGAGCCCTCCACTACGGCACCTCTTCTTCCTTTCTTCTTTCACTCCCTCCTTTATCCCTTCTCTTACGGCGCGGTTCAGGTGTCCAACGATATATGAGACCAGATACTGCGCCATTTCCTTGCCCCCAAAACCAATTATTATCCCTATTTCCAAACCTAGTGGCGCTGGGGGCTAGCGTCCCAGACCAATATGGGCCGAATATTGCCCATTATGGGCCTAATATGGCGCTGTGTACTATGACCCGGCTTACTAGGTTCCATATTAGAACGCGTCACTGGCTTTTGGAACAAAAAAGAGAGCCTGGGTGTAAAAAGAAACAAAAAACCGTAAAACCGCTGGCATGAAGTAAAAAATCTAAAATGCAAAAGTAAACGACCATAAAAAAACTTCACCTACAGCAGAATTCGAAGTAGGCTTCCTAGGACTACCAGCCGGACGCGCTAACCACTACACCACAGCGACTTTCTTTTTGTCTTTATTACCTGTTCTGACAGTTTACAACATATCACAAACATGTTCTGCGCTGCACTCTCAAACATCAAAAGCGGACATGTGTTTCACTCACATGAGAAGATCAAAATTGTTTCGAGGAACACAACACTACCATCAACTCGATAACTTCATCTCCATAACATTGCTCCTTGTACACTTCACGCAGCTTAAGTATGTTTTCCACCACCACCACAGCGACGCGGTGGCAACTACTTGTTTTTTTTTTGTACTTTTCAATGTCAAGTTTGAAGAAGTAGTTTAGTTCGACGTCGGTTCTAATCATGATGCGGCAGCAGCAAAAGGATTACCGCTCAAGGAACGTTGAAGATGCTTGCTGGGCCTCGAGGTCTCCCACTGATGTTCTGAATCTCTACGCGCACAGTAGTTCGCATGAAATGATTTTGAAATCTCAATTTTCCCAGCGCTGGCTCTGTTTGGCTCCTATAGTGTCGCTCACGCAATTGTTGCTACACACGGGGTTCCAGCGCAAAACATACCGGCATAATGCGCGACGTAGCTTCACAACCGGTCTACGCAGCAGCGAAAACTAATCTGTACTTCCAACTAAGCCTCGTACATATGTCAACACATCCGGAAGCGCTGGGTGATCGACGGCGCAGCATTGGTATTCAGGGCGAGGAGAACACATTAACTCACTTATTCACTGCATTGTGTTGCCATGAAAACCAGAGCCAAATAATACTCTTCTACACGCAGCAGACGACCCATAAGCACGTGTCAAAGTTGGCGAGCCCTGTTCGGCGACTTTTTCATTCTCGCACCCTCCTCCGTTCCCCGCATCTGCGTATACAAGGTAAGAGGTGGCCATTGGTTAGATTCTTTCAGACGTCAAGCAGCTACCGTGGCCGCGGCCAATAAGCCGCTTATCTCCGGTGGGCCGGGAGGCTCCGCTCCCAGAGGGGGGGTCGGCGAAGGAGTGCTTACCTTCCAGCGTTGAAAAAGTGATGAGAGGAGAGGGAAACGCGCGAAGACGCTGAAATTCACATTTTAACTACAGATAATCGCTTCTACAGAGCGCATTTAAAAAATCTTGCTGGACACTATTTGTGAAGTGGCGTGCTTGAATATCTGAGGCATGCCGCAACTTTATTAGAGCCCCCTTCACAGCCCCAATAAGAACGATCAACTCACCCTTCTATGCACACGAAATAACAAGAAATTGCTTTAATTTTCTATTGTGTTGCAAACCGAGACTCCGAAAATCAGCGCTTGCTGGCACAACATGGTTAATTTGCCCTATTTATCGGCTCCCAGTTTCAGGATTGCCGGCTATTTCTAAACTGACAGTGTGACCAGCGTGGTCCCAACGCGTGAAGGACTTGTTTCAGCGCCATGAGTTATATACCAGCGGAAAACCAGCATGGCAAAGCCGATTACATCGTTTGCGTCCATCCTACCAGCAAAAATAGTGTCTTCCCGTCCCAGCTCCAGTGAAATTTGCCGACAGCCAGTGTACCCAGCTAAAGCCAGCGCAATAACGATGCTGGTTTAGTGCCGGAAGACGCTGGGGTGCGCTGATTTTTGCAATAGGGATTTACTTAGCTGTATTAATTACGAAGCATTCGGGAAAAGCCAAGAAAGAAATCGCAAAAAGACAGAGCAACATAGCACTAGACAGCAGTCATGGCTGAGCACATCATCAAGAGGGAGTGCCACTCGCGTTTGAAGTCGGTCGGCTCATACACCTTCCTCAGATGAACAATCATTTGGCAGAAATCTGAACATCCTGCCTGTAGTTGTTGTTGCTGTTGTTAGCCTATCAAAAGATGGCACATACCCACACTGGGGGATCACCCAAGAATCGTGTGACTATTCACCTGTATTCAGGTAATTAAAATGAAAAGCACGCGGGAAAGCAACACCGGAGGGTTCTTCCTTATGAACAGAAAAGGGATGAAAGTTTTGAATTCAAAATAATAATAATAATAATAATAATAATAATAATAATAATAATAATAATAATAATAATAATAAAGAAAGGAACTGCACGGAACAGAATCATTAAGCGAAAGTGTAATAATTGAGAGGAAAGAAAATTTTGTAACCCTTAGTATGGCAGTCGGTGAGATTCTAGCAGGAAATTTCGAACAGCGGTACAAACAGATCTGTGGCTGAATCCGAATATGATGGTACCAAATGATAGCAAAAGCGGGCTGTTTAAAGTAAGCCCAAGGGGCCGCAAGGGCTCCCCCAGCAACCTTCTTCTCATAGAGGTGTATCAGCGGCAATAGAGCAAAAAGTGATCAATAGATTCAGGCTCACGGCAAAATGCACAATGAGGAGAGAGCGCCGAACCCGACCTGTGTAAATAGAAATTTAGAGGAGGTATACGGCACCGCAGCCTCGTCAGAAATACTTCAAGCTGCCGTGATCGACAAACTTGCCTGTTCAAAGAATATCTTAGGTGCTGATAATCCGCCGATGTTATAAGTGTTGTGTCTTGCGTGCTTAAAAGCGCACGTCGCCGAAACCTAGATGCTGTAATATAGGCTGTAGGCGGGATGATAGGCAACACGGGGCCACTTAGGGAAGCCTTTGCGAGCGTGTCAGAAATCTCAACTGTCACACTGCTATGACCGGGAACTCATACTAAATGAACAAGATTCAAATGCGGAGGAAGCAGGGACAAGAATGTATTGAAAATGGGACCGTCAACACGAGCGGCGAGGGACGAACACAAAGAGAAAGACTCGGTAATTACTGCCACTGCGGTAATAGAGGGGTGTAGCTTGCGCAGGGCAAGTACTACTGCCAGAAACTCGGCTTAAAAAATAGTGGTTAAATCTGGAAGCCGCAGTGAAAAGGAGTAGTCTAAATGTGAAAAAAATATTCCCACCCCTGCCTTTTCATTGGACTGCGATGCGTCGGTTGCTATTACAATATTTGTAGGTAAGGTACTTAGATGATCGTCTAGTAGACCATTTAGAAGACAGGGTGGCAAAAGTTTTGCATTTTGGGGGTAAATATCGTCGAAAACAATGTGGATAGCGGGCCCTCTGCATAGCGCAGGAAGGATGTCATAAATTTTCACATCTAAAGGCTCATGTAATCTTGGCACAAGCACTACCTGTTAGGTATGAAAACAAGACCAGAGGGCACTAAAAAAAGTGGTCGGCTGGCAATAGAAAATGCTTTGTGAACAGTGGAAATGAGATTCGTAGATTCTTAGGTAAGTCTCTACAGTTAAAAATGCATGTAGAGATAAGAGAGAGGGAATGCGGGCTTCAAGGTACAGCACATTGGTAGCCACAAATTTGGGGAGGCCGAGGCACATCCGAAGTGCTTCCCTCCCCAAAAGAACAAGAGGACGAAGTTTGTATGTAGCCGAGCCTGAAAACAACACAGATTCAACTTCCAAAATTTTCCTGACATACATTTTGTAAATCATTATTAATAGCGTATCTCTTCGCATGCCGTACCAGTGACTACAAAGTCTACGCAAAATGCCCACGGCACGAGCCCCCTTCACCGCTACATGGTCAATGTGGTGTTGCCAGGAGAGTTTCTCGTCATAAATGACCCCTAGGAATTTTAGAGATTGAGCCTGCGGTATTGGTTCTAAGTGCAAGTGAGAGATACCACTACAGAATTCTGCGGACAGAAAACAAGGATGGCTCACTGGCTAATATTAAACATCAGCTGTAAGCTGCTCAGCCATCAGGGAGAATAATTCCCTTTTGTTGGCTGCACCAGGAACTCTGACATTTTACGGCATTCTTCTATAGCCAGACATATGTTTGTTGACTTGTGGGCCTCGGCGATGTTTGGCACTGACGCAAGGGCAGAGCGCAACGCCGTCTGAAATCTGTCATAATTTATATGTGGCTGAAACTGAGAAGACGCAGGAGTTACACGACATACAATATCAAAATTAATAGGTATATTGTCCCTTGAGGGGCCGATATCAACAGTCGACCAATCCGTTACGATAATACCAGGACTAGTGAACGTGAGATCTAAAACAGATTGAGTCTGTGCACGAAATAATTGGCCGAACTGAATTTAAGCACATAAGGTTGTGATCGGAAACCCAGTCCTAAAGGCGTTTGCCGCATAGATTAGTCCTGAAACCCCACGACACATGGTGAGAATTGAAGTCGCCAGCCACGAGAACTGGGTTTTTACAGTTAGCGAGTAACAAGTACAGAGGTCAAATATCCTGTACTCCAGAGGGGAAATAACAATTTGGTATGGAAAATGGAGAGCACCCAAGAAATACAAAGCCTAATGCCAAAATCTCACAGTCAGGAGACATTTGTTGAAAAGATACCCGAGCCCCGTTGCAAAGTTTTGAAGAGACTAAAGTTAGTAAAATACCTCCTCTTCACTGGCGATGTAGGCGAAATGAAAGTTAATTTTTAAAATGAAAATGTTTGTCGGTTGATAGCGGTCGGTTTGTCGGTTGATAGGTTTTTGCAGAATTATTACATCCAGATTAAGCTTGATAGAAATATAGAGTAAATCTGTGGAAGCTTAACGAATAGAGCGAACGTTCCACTGTAGAACTCGCAACGACGCTAAAGCAACTGCCTGCCCCAAAATGGTATCCTTGAGTTTGGGGCCAAGCTGTTGCTTCTTTGATTCGGGCTGGGTACGTGGGGAAGACGACGAATGAGACATGGGGGACCCGCTGCGCTTGAGAACCCGCGCATCAGGCTCCATCATCTCGGAATCACAGATGATACCATCGTCACTCGAAGTACCCGAGGTAAGTACCGCGGAAGGGGCTGCAGTATGTTCCTGGGGCTGAGATGCTTCAGGAATTGTAGACCTGGTAAGAGTAGAATTTGCTGTCGAGAGGGGGGCCAAACCGGCCTGCACAACGTGGGTAAGCTGAGTCCCTAGAACGTTTGTAAGGCACTGCGATAAACTTGTGACCATCCTTTCTGCCATTTTAGACATTGAAGCCTTCCAGCAGCCGCAATTGCCTGGAACAGCGTCGAGTCTTACATGACTCCTTGACGAGCGGTCACACCTGCATAGCCATGGGCACGTTCTTTCAACTGTGTAATAGCGTCACGGCGCGAACAGCGTTTTCTGTCAATTATCTATAGAATTTGGATTTCTTGCACTCGAGAGGGACAATTTGAGTTGTTTGCAGAGTGGCAACACTTCTCGTTCCGCTCAGTGCAGGTGCTCGTTGCATGACCATCCCTACAGTTGCAACACCGCAAGTTGGATTTGCATCCTCCGGCGCTATGGCCATAGCGCCAGCAGTTGTTGCACTGTAGAGGCCTAGATGACAAAAGGTCTACCCGAAACAGAGGCCATGCCTTGATTTCAGAGGGGCAGGAAGTTCCGACAAAGGTTGCAATCACATATTCGGTCAGAACACGCATGTTGTTTACATCCCTGCTACAGCGGTGCACAGCAACAAAACCTGGAGCAGACAAAAGCTCAAGAGTCTCTGCTGGAGACAGGGAAGAGTCCGCGCCTCGAAGGATACCTTTCGTGCAAGCCAGGTGTGAAGGGATAAATGAACTTACCCAAGCGAGGCAAAGGATGAGGCCTTTAGTAAATCTCTGACACAGTCGAGGCCTGGCGATCTACACAGAATCCCGCCGCGTCCAAACTGGCGTACCTCTGAGATTAAATCATAATGAGAAGTGGCTGACTGGAGAGCAGCCCGAACAACTCCAGAGTTGGTCATCTTGATTGCACCGCCATTCTGAGGCACCAGCGCAACAGGGATACTGCCGACGCCGATGCGCAAGAAAGCTTCCAAAGCAGATCAGGGGATAGAAAAGCCGACCAGGGGGAGCTCCCCTGGCCGTGAGACTGGGCAGACCTAGCCCGGGCTTACTGCCCTACCGCGTGGCGTGCTTAAAACCCACAAAACGAGAAGCCACCCGAAACTTAGCCGATCGTTCTCAGCAGAGCAGAGCAGAGCAGCCACTCCACCGAAGGCCGCAAACTTCGAAGGCAGCAAACTCCGAAGGTTGTATATGGTCGGAATCCAGCCTGTACGAACTGCCAGGCTCGCGAGCTGTGCTTGCAATGTTGTCGTGTTTTTCATATGCTAGCGTTTACGTGCGTTAAACTGCCAGTCTTCTTCTTCTTCTTCTCCTCAAGTAATATGCCAGTCTCTCAAGGTGTAGTTTGAAAACGTGGTCTTCATCATCTTCCATCTGTGCCCGTGGAAGCGCCTTCAGACGAGCATGCAGCAATGAGCACAAAATGACGGGAGATTAAAAGCAATGAAATTGAGAAGAGCCTATCCATTCTCAACGTCATGAGGTAATTGTAACTTGGCGACCTATAAGCTTCCCTTGTTCTGAGTGTCATCCATGCTCAGCACTTATTGTAACTATCGTGATAGCTTCTACTGCATTGCTTTCTGACTCTTCTTGGTGTATATTAGCTTTTGTACACAGACAAAAAAACACGACGATTCCTTTTAGCAGTGCGTATAAAAAACAATGTAGTTTATAAGTGCCGGGCACATGTATGCATGCAGTACCTGCCAGAAGTAAAGGCAGAGTGATATTTCTGGGCTCCGCTCGTAATTGCTGCGGTTTTGCCTCACGGAATAGGGCAAACAACACGCACACGCCCCCATATAGCATGAACATCTAGCCTCTCGTCCATTAGTGGCTTGATGGCTTGTCTTACGTGTTTATTACTGAGTAATATCGCCAGAAGTTGCCGACTGCAAAGAAATAACTCGCTTTGCAAAACAACTGTTAGGCTAAGGATGAGGTAGGGCCGACGATGTGAGTGAGGGTGTGGGAGTGCCAGCAAATTTTTCGAAGTGAAGGTGAGGCAAGACCTGATAATTTTTTAAAAAATGAGGGCGAAGTTGAGGGAGGGCTATGGATTCGAATGTGAGGGTGAGGGAAAGAGAAGTTAAAAAGATGGCATTTCTCCACCTGTACGCGCGATTGCGCCGCCCCCTCGCGCTCAGAGTACGTTCTTGCTAGTGTTGGTGGTTGCCTCGCACAATGGCCAGCGCTGACTTTAAGGGCGCTGTGAAGCGACATCCAAGTCTTGGCGGCTCGGTCCGGCGTCGTGAGCTAGTGCACACTTGCTTTTGCGTGTGGGGCTGCATTTCTGTGCTGTTTTAGCCGCTTTATTTTTTGATACCTCTGTTGCAAGATGTTATGTGTCGCTATTGTCTCCGCCGTAGCCGTGAACTTTGCTTCGATGGAGGTGGCAGTACTGTTTTTTTTTAGCCGCGTTTTGGAATGGATCGAAAATGTGTGTTGCCGTACAGCAGTTCGGGCTGCCGGACTCCTGCGGACCGTGTGCCTATATTTTAAGCTTCGTCTGACAATGGTCGTCCAGGGCAGTGGCACCATGTGATTGAGACGGCAGACCGGACATTAGTGCCTGCCGACCATGTCTGCGCCAAGCATTTTTCAGGGGACACAATATCCTAGGCATATAACGCGGAACTCGATAGAAGGGCGCTAGTTCAGGCGGAAAAGAAGCCTCTACTTTCTAGAGATGCAGCTCCCACATTATTTCCGAGCTGTCCAAAGTGCCTCTGGCGTCAAAATAGGCCCCGGAAAAGAGAACCTCCCACGCAAGCATTCAAGCGATGTCGGCCGAAAGTCTACGGCAGCATTGCAATGAAGCCTCTGCAAGTTTCTTTGCCTGCTGATCTGTCTCTGATGTCTGTGGACTCTGAAACAGCCTTGGAGCCAGTGGTTAAGCAACAGCATCTTGAACCTGACACCGCGTCCTGCAATTGACGGTGGTTCAACAAACACACATTGTCTCATGATGCTCAGTGAAGAGAAACCAAGGTAGCTTTTTGTTCGCTCGGTTGCTTTTCTTTTGCCGCCCCTAAACACCATTTACACATTTTTGTTTCCTACAGGTAAATAGCACAGTTAGACATTGTGGTGCCGTAACTGTCGTTGGCATCATTCGTACAATTCAAGTTCTATGGAACCAGATAAATGCCTGAAAGAAGAGAAGAATGAAGTGAACATCTTCACACCGTTCTCACTTCTGTACAGCGAAGAATGTCAGTTACAATACGTCCAAACATTTCATAACTGCTGCGCTGACGCCATGCTCTGTTGGCATCCCACAAATTTTACTCTGGTCATTGCATTTCCTGTTATCCGTCATATCTCAGTTTAAGCTTGATCAGCATTATTATGGCATTATCTCTTCAACCTGTGTTATTATTACTGAAAAATGTTTATTTTGTGCTCACTGCATTTGTGCGACACACTGCAAAGCAAATATTCCCGAATGTAGAAGACTGAACAGCTACCGCCGCAGCTTAGTTGGTAGAGTATGGCACGGCAGCGCGTGATGTTTTTTTTTTCTTACAAATTATTAAGGCACAACGTGATTACACTAATATTTTCTTATTAATAAATAATACTACAAATAAAAGTAATTTTCTATGCTTTAATTGCTTTCGATGACTGCTAGTCTCCTTAATGAGAAGGATTCTAATTTCGCTTTATGTCCTTTCCTTTTCTAAATCAAATTCCTTCTATCTGTCGCCAGCCGACTGCAATATGCTTATTTACTGTTACAGTTTCTATTGCTATTTACAACGTTTCCGCCATTCTTGCAACGAGTGCATTATTCAGCTTGAATGATATTTCGTCGAAATCTACCGATATGCATTTAGGAATACTAACCTCCGCCTTTTGGCAGTTTACATTGGCCAATTAAAAACTTTTTTGCATTATGCTGTCCTGTGCTGCTTCTATATTTGGAGAGGTTACCTTATCGTCGCTCCTAAATGACTCAATTAAAATTATGTAATATAATTGCACAACGCCATCTTTTAAAGATTTTCGCTCGGCATCATAAATACATTGTTCTTTCTTTTATTCTTTACTCAGCTTATATCGCTGAAGAATTTTCTTTGACAACCTTTACTTGCATTACGAATTTCAGCCATCCAGCGATCATTGCCCAGCTTTATTTTTCCCTTGACAAGGATCTGTACTTAGTTTATTTTGTCGATAAAATTTTCATTTTTAGCTCTTTCCTCTTGCGACTTCTTTTCCTTTGGGTGTTCTCTTGAAGCCACCCATCGTTGTTAGATTTTCTCCTTGATTTATTTATTGCTCCAACTTCATGGAATCCTGTCTCCTTTATAATCTTTTATAATAATTTGCCACTATTACTTGTTTCATTTTTCTTAGCAATAAGTAGTTATGAAGGACTGTAATTTTTCCACAGGGCAGTTGTCTATTACTTCAGCAACACTTGCTGCTAATATCTGAATTTGTTCTTCGTTCGAGCTTTCGTTCCCATTCTAGACCGCTGATGTAGGCGGCATCTATCGTCTCGCAGCAGAACTAAAAGCTGCGCCCTGCAGCAGCCGAACATGCCCTAGACACTTCGGTGGGCGAAGTGGAATATTCATGCATGTTGGTCCCGGTCACTGCAGCCGTATTTTGATCCAAGCGAAATGTCACCGCATATAAGAAACCCCAGATGATCTATATTAATCCTAATCAGGCGAAATCAATATGAGGAAACCGCTGACATTTAGAAGCTCTCATGCCATTCTGTTCGGATAAAGGGATTTTCGTACCATCCGCTGAATCCATGGTAATGCTGCATATCTGGCCATTTCTCCTCAACCATTTGACGCAGAGGGTCGGAAAACGCATGCAAGATTTTCAGAGGAAATATCCACCAAGGAGAGCACGTAGATAGTAAGCTGGACATTGCACGAGGAAGCAGAGCACGGCTTTGTTCAGCACTGACAGCATTTCATTCTCACTTCATTCTTGTGTTGCAGCCATTGTTTGCGTCTGATAATTGCAAAAAATGCTATTTCACTCTTCCAAGAAAAACCTCAGTCGCCCAACCTAACTATAAAAAAAAACTGAATTCTTCCGCCAAATACTGAATATTTTCGGCTAATTGATGCAAGTGGCCAGGACGTGTGCTTACCTGTGTCAACCTTGATGGATGCATCCATGAGCACGGGAGCGCCCTGGTAGTTAACGACGCGACCGCGAGAGTTGAATGTCACCTCCAGGCGTCCCACGTACTTTCCGAACCAGAAGGCTGTTACCACTACCGCCTGCGAGCATGCATTGCTTTAATCTGATTTTCACTTGATCGGCGCACAGTAAGACATGCGGTCACAACAATGTGACGAGATCAGTTACACGAACGGTTGTAAGATCGCCTGCTTTGTACGTTCGTGTTTTGAATGCAGAGTTTAAATCGTCTATGCGTGTAAAGGCTACAGATTTGGGAGGCTACCGTTCATAAATTAAATTTTTCTAATTATGTTCACACTTAGCAGTTGCCCGTTAAAACACAACCTTTCCCGCTCCCGCCTCATTCCACGGAAAAAAATAATGATGCATGGCTAGCCTATCAACTTAATTACTACAAATGGCTTTTATTTACAATGAATGTTTCAACGCCTCACAGTACCTCCTGGTTTGCTTGGCGCCGAACACTTCCTTTCAGCCTGTAAACCTCCATAATGTTACGTGGCGACCAGTCGAAGAATGAGGCGAGATGAACGATGGCAGTGAGATTATTTTAATGGCTGCCGGCCTAGCGCGAGCGCTTCGTCCCGCGCCACTGCCAGCTTTGCCGTCTTCGTGATACTACCCGGGCCTGCCGAGCGATCGTCCCGATCGTGAATAGAAGAAGACTCCGAAGAAGAGATGCGCTCGATGGTGATGGATTCAGAGGACGATTCAACAGAGATCGTATGGTGGCCGCCACGATGAAAGAGATGGGCGAATGAATCCTGTTCCACTAAGCTTCCTGGCCGCAGGGTGCCAGGAGCCAACGGCCGAAGCCCTTGGACGCTCCGAACGTCAGGGGCAGTCACGTGTGGGCAGCTTCTCCAGTCGGTCGGGTCATGGGATCGGACCGCGGCAGCGTCGTCATGTCGCCGTGTCTTGTGATCAAGGCAGGGCACTGGGCTGGGGTGAGCGGCGAGGACGGTTCGGGCTTCGCAGACTGGGGCACGGCCGGGCGGCGCGGATCAGGAACTCACGGCCGACGACCACGGCTGACAGGGGACCAGGATGGGGGTGACACTCCCTACCTCACATCAAATGTTACGTGGCGACCAGACGAGGAATGAGGCGAGAGGAACGATGGCAGTGAGATGCTTGTAATGGCGGCTGTCCTAGCGCGAGCGCTTTGTCCCGCGCCACTGACAGCTTCGTCGTCTTCGTGACAATATCATTGAACCAGCTTGTACAGCCCTCCATTCGTTTAGTAATGTCTGTCATGATGTAGTTTTGCTTGTCATTATTTCTCCGTCACACATAGCAGAGCACTGTACGCTGGTACAGATCTAAGGTCTCATAGCAGAAGGCAGGAAAGGTGACCTGCGTTGCGAGCCATATTGTGCTGTGCTGGCACATATTTCTGGCGCTGGAAAAGGTGTTTTCTCTGCGTAACGACACAATCCAGCCCAAAATGTGGAAGCCGACCGTGCAGCGGAACTAAAGCGGACGTTTCACTTTGGACTCTCCGCCTCTCGGTGTCTGTGAAATACACTTTTACGGGGGTGACGTCAATCGTTTCAGCGAATAGGCCGCCGAAAGTGCCATCGCCAGGACGCACCGCGAGACACCGCTGTTGAAGCTGGGCGCAGAACTGTGGTTATTAATCTGGAATCAGTAGGTGGCTGAACTACATGTAAACTCAGCGTCCCTCAAAAAGTAGGGCCGTCAGTAAACTCGCGATTGGTGCAAAGAATGTGATCTAATCAAAAGTGGGAAAGTACGAAGTGTTCACCAGTAACGTCAGTATTAGTACTCAAAATTGCACTAACTACAAAGAAATAGAAAAAAAAGGTTAGAATACATTTGTAATTGACCTTGAAAAGAATTGGAACAGAATGTCAACGTTTTCGCATTACGCGTAAGTTCCTTAGTGCCCCCTCCCCCCAGCCCCCCAATAAATTTTCGCCAACATACTTGTCGAACTATAAATCGAGACCGCGGCTGGGGACATTACGAAAACCCATCAACTCTCCACGGATTCTCTGCCCACCTGGTGCCTCTGCAACACCAGGTGTCGTTGCATATAAAGGTAAATATCAAGGCAGCGCACGAAGCAAGCATTGTATTACAGTGTGCGCGCCTGCCTTTCACTCAAAGGAACAGTCATTCCTTCGCACGTATTCCATGCAACCAGCGCGCAATCCAGCGTCCATCGCCAGCAATAATGAATTCGACATAGGTGATAATAGATTCAGCCGTTACGACGAAAACGAGTTTTTGGTATATTTATTTATTTAGTTACAATACTGAAAACACTTTCGGGCTGTTACAGTATGGGGAATGAACCAAACAAAAAAATGTTCAGAGGAACGGTTTAAAAAATTACACATCATGCAAGGCCGGAATGACAACAACACGTAGACAACCATGGAATCGACATGTACACAAGGGAGAATAATTGTTTAACAGATGTTTATAATTTATGCAAAAAATTCTATGTTGATGTTATGTAAACAAATAATTGCGGGTGAAGGATATTCCAATCTATTATTGTTTCCGGGACAAAAGAATACTTATGAAATTGTGGCCCCAATCCATGTTGTGAATGTGGCTGGACAGCGAAGATGTAGAACGACACCTAATTACCAACTGCGACGTCACTTGGACGTGTGGACTGCCTCAGTGCTGAAAGTCAACTCGGTTGAAGTCGACTTCGTAGTATAGTTTGAATGGGGAGTCGATCTTGTCCTTCAAGATGTTGATGATGGTGTCGAACAGCCGATCCACATATATGGCACACATCACCGGATCGTTGTTCACAAGGTGCGATGAATCATTGAAACGCAACTCCTCGAGCGGTCGCTGCAACTGCCTTGCAACCTTCCCTTGCACCTTTAATTTCCAAAGACTGCAACCAAACGCTTGCAGTCTATTTCCGATGCCGTTAGCTTTTTATTTTTTGTGTTTTATTTTTCTATGTTTGTGTTTTATATTTTATAAATTTTTCTTCCAAATTTTAAACATTTGTTCGTTTTCAATTTTTATTGTTACTGAATTTTGATTTTCACATTGTTACACTGTTTATAGAAGATTTCTATGCTGTATATTTATTTTTAATTAACTTATAATTTTATTTTTAGTTTTATATATAGATTTTTTATATTATTCTATATTACGCCTGCGTTATTATCAGTATGATATACGATTCCTATGCTGTTGGGTACTTTTCCACTCGAAGTAGCATTCAATTTTCAGCCTGGCGTTTTTTGCTTACGACGATAATGACACGAAAATTTCCTTGCACGGTAAAGGTATACAGCTTCGCTGTAAAACATCAACTCTTGGTGTGTAGGTCATAACCGCATATGGGTGATTATACGAGGTGATATTCTTCCAGGAGGTCGCATGTACAAGTCGGGATCGAGGTTTAATTTGCTGTATTACAGTTGATACAAAAACTTTAGACGGGCTATTTGAGTGGTTCTTCAGTTTAGTGGCAAAATTGTGTGCAGGGCATGCAACTTTCTCTTTGGGAGAGCACCTTCGCTGCACTGCACGTGGGTAGGGGAGGGGAGTTAAACAGATAGTATAGAGTGCGGGTCCGGATGCGGAAACGGCGGAAAGGAGCACGGCACAATGCGACACCAAAAGCGGTTGTTTTAGTAACGTATCATGCAGGGACCCTCCTCGCGATATGATTACCGCATAAGCGGATTGCGGGCAAGTATTTTGCGCGCGATAGAGATAAGATGCCGCGAAGCGGCTGCGGGCAACAAATGCTCGCAAAGAGACGATTAGTCGGCCGTAGGCAAGAAGGCCGCGCGAGCGAAACCGCCCGGCGGCGAAGAGAGCGGGAGGGCAAGAGGAACAAGGCGCCCGATGGGGTGAAGCGACGATGGCGGCAGAAGCGGATGAGTCCGAGGAACACGACGACGCAGACTGCCGGCCATAGATACCGAAGCGCGTGCCCAAGCACCCCGTGCACGCGGCCAACCTCTGGGAGCAGACGCCACCACGAGAACAACCCACAACACTCGCCGACAGGCCCATCGCTCGAGCACAATATGCCGTTGAGGGGCGGACGTGAGATTAAAAGGAAATGCGACAAAAGATGCGCAAAATTACCAAGTGGGCACCAGGTGCACGCGAAAAGAAAGCAGGCAGTCTGATAGACGCGCAAGAATAGCGGGCCGTTAGGGCGCGCAGAATGTGGCGAGGTCAGAACACCCGCAAGAAATGCCTTGACGGCAGGAAAATTTAGAATTACCGCGTGGGTATATGGCGGGCAATGAAGTTGCGCGGAGTGAAATTAGGCAGCCAGGAAGGCAAGCTAAGAAGGTGGCGCAAAATGCGCGGTAAGAGGAGTTGGGTCGGCTCCGGGCGAAAAGGGAGGGCAACTGCGGCGAGGCGCCAGATGGAGCGAAGCGGTGGCGACAGAAGCGAATGACTCCGGAGCGCCCTGGCCGTGAATACGAAATCGCAGACTACCGCCCTTAGATAGCGAAGAACGCGTCCATGCACCCGTGTATCCAGACGACTGCGGCCAACCGCAAGGCAGATGCGCAACAACGAGAACCCCCGGAAAATGCGCCGGAAAGCGGAGCGCCCACGCGCAAAAGCCGATGAGGGGCGGACTGGAAATTATAGAATGCGGGCAAAAACCGCGATGAGCGGGCACGAGTGGCACGCGAGAAAAGCGGGCTGGTCAGGCGCGCGGATGAGGAGCGAGGTAAAGTTACTTGCCAGGTATGCAGGAGAAAGGCAGGAGAAAGAAAGCGGGCCATAGCGGCGCGCGGAGAAGAAGGGATTAGGAAGCCCCGAAGGAGAGAGTTGCCAATGAGGCAGGTGGGGAAGTAGGCACACGAGGTGCGTTTGAAAAAAGTCACCGTTGGTCCTGAGTCCACAGAGAGATGTCCGAGCAGCAGACACACGCGAACACTGCACAATGGTAATCCGTTAGAGGAAGGTGGTGTAAGTCTGCTAGGTAAACTGCTGCTATGCAGGGGCGCATGAGAGTAGCTGCTGTAAGACCGCAGAATATGAGGCGCAGCAAAGTTTTCTTTGGATGACAGTTGCGTAATCCATGGTAGCGGGCCGAAGTTGGGCGCGGGTGGTGGAGGAGAGGGCCTACGTGAACGCCTTCTGGGGTGAAACGAAGGGCCTAGGCGAGAGACGCCGGCCGCTGGCATTTGCACCCGCCGGCGGCCCAGACGAGACTGGGGCTATTTTACAGCAAAGCTATTGTATACCTCCACCGTCCAAGGAGAGAGAGAGAGAGAGAAAACTTTACTGCCAGGAAGATGCTGATATTCTTGGGTCACTTCAGGTGCTTGACCTCCTGCGCTCTTGCCGTGGCCCGGGACTGAACGTCCGGGTCCGGGCTGGCGAGAACAGCTTCCCATTTGTCAAGCGTGGGAGATCTGACTAGATCTGCCAGAGGCGAATCCTCCGTGCAGTCCCAGATTATGTGGTCTAAAGTGGCAGGTTAGCCGCACAGGTGACAATGCGGATTGGCCAAAGCAGGAAAGATATTGGAATATGACCACAGGCTTGGCTGCGACCGTGTTTGCAGCCACTTACACGTGGTAGCCTGTTCGCGGTTCAGCGAAACGTGCGGAGGAGGCATGCTCGCTCTAAGCTCCATGTAATACATGGTTATGGCCTGATATGTAATTAGCGTCTCGCCCTTGGGGACATCCGGGTCCGAGACCCCCGCACCGGCTCGGCTGACGAAACCTCGAGAGTACTGGTGAGCGGCCTCGTTCCCTGGAACGCCCACGTGGGCCGGGAGCCACACCAGATCCGCATCCTTCCTATCTTTTGGCATCGTTCGAATAATTTTGAATGCAGTAGCGGAGATACGTGCCTCGAGAAGTGGCGAAGGGCCGTTCTGGAATCGCTGAGAATTGTGCCCGTGCCTTCCTGAACGATCCCTAGTGCTATTGCAGCCTCTTCGGCGTCTTTCACTCGGTCCGTGACCACCGTAGCCGCTACCCTGCGGGAGATGCTCACCGCGCTCACAGCGAAAGTGTCTTTGCCTGTAATGTTACAGCGTGCCACATCAACATACTCGGCACTATCGTCCCCTCGGTAGTGCTTGGTTAACGTCTTCGCCCTGGCCCCCTCCGCTTTTCGTGGCTGTCCGCTTGCATGTGCTTGGGGATAGGTTTGACATGAATGCGTTCGCGCATCTCTGTAGGTATAATCACCTGGCCTGAGGGGTCCTCGCCCTGTGTGCCTAAGCTTTGCAAAATGCACAGTCCCATGTCTATCTGCCTGAGCCGCTGCTCTTGCGTTGTCAGTTGTGCTTCAATAAGCTCTTCAAGGGTGTTGTGGACCCCAAGAGACAGAAGTCTCGCGGTGCACTTGTTTCTGGGGACGCCCAGAGCCGCCTTGTACGCCTGCCAAGGCAGTTCAGCTTTTCACTCTCTGCTCTGTTGAGATCCAGGTAAGCGGTGGCGGACACAAGCCGACTAAGGACGAAAGCCTGAACGATACGACATGTGTCGCGCTCTCTCATGCGCTGGCGCGGTGTCGCCACGCGCTTAATGAGCCTTATGGTTTGCTGGACCGAGGTCGTCAACCTGTCCGGCGTTACTTTGTTGCATCTGTGGATTGTATAAGCATTCCAAGCACCCGTATCATGTCTACTTCCAGAATTTCGCTGCCTTGGATTTTCAGTTGCATCCTATTCGACTGACTTTTGCAGGCCCATTCATTTTTACGGATGACTAGCAGTTCCGACTTTTGTGGGAAGCATTCCAGTCCTGCCCAACGGGCGTGGGCGCCTACGACGTCCGCCGCCTCTGTTAGGGCGTCTTGATATGCCCCTCCGATTCATGATTAATGCAAACCGTGACGTCATCAGCATATAGGGCATGTCTAATACCCTCTCTGCCGTCAAGTTTTCCAGGGAGCGTAATCAGCGCACTGTTGAATAAAAAGAGCGATAAAATTTACCCTTGCCGGGTACGCTTATTTCCCAGTGGTATAATCTCCGATTTGAGTTCACCTATAGTTATCTGCGTTGTCCTGTTGGAGAAAAAATCTCATATACGCCAGTGTCGCCCTACGTTTAGTTTTCAGAGGTTGGCGATCATCGCCTCATGTGAGACGTTATAAAACGTTTTCTTTCAATTCAGCTTAGCGTGGCTATTCTTCAGGTCTACGATTTATCTATAGAGTTGCACCATTACATCCTACGCGGACACGTATAGCCTAAATCCGATCATCTTGTGCGGCATGAGGCGATGGATATCTTTGTAGTTCTGCAGACGAATGAAAAACACGTGTTCCATGGGCTTACCCAGGCACGGCGTGAGGGAGATACGTCGACGGTCCTCGATGTTCAGCTTCTTGCCGGATTTTGGTATTAAAGTGACTCTTGCATGTTTCCATGCCGGCAGGAGACTCCCTCCTTTCCAGCACTTGGCCATGTAGTCCGTTAGCGCCTGAACCGTGTCGTCTTGGAGATTTCTGAGGATTTGGTAGTTACTCCGTACTGCCCCGCGGCCGAGCACGTTCGAAATCTCCCCATCGCAGCCATCAGTTCCGTGGCAGTGATGTCCGCGTCTATGCCTCATTCGCCGCCCCAGTATACTCCGCGCCTGCGTTCGTACCCTGTGTCATGTAGAGGTACTTATCCTTCAAGTCATTCAGTAGGTCTTCGTCTTTGGCATTGTACTGATGTGCTATCTGGTTCAGGCGCGCCCAAGCCGCAGACTAACCGCCGTATTCAAGAACGACACTTAAGGTGTGACTTAAGTTCGTGACTTAAGTTCTGAGTAAAGTATGAGTGGCGAAGGAAGTTTCAAAAACGGCACTTAAGCAGCACTTATGAAAGTAGCGCTTTTAGATGTAAGTAGGCGCCATGGGAACGAGGCTAAGCAAACATTTCTGTATATCTAATAAATTCATGAACAAATAAAGAACAGAAGCGCCAAAACAGCGCTGCTAATACATAGTACAAGTCTCAACTAACGTTTTAACAACAACAAAAAGTTTTTTTCGCCTAGCTTTGGAGAACTAATATTACTTGTCTGGCCACAAACAAAGACGTCACTATAGTAGCGCGCGTAGTACTGCTCCTGTCGACGTCGTAGTCTTTCCGCTCGCGCGCGTCCATCGGTTGCATCATCGCCAGCATCGCCAGCTCTTTGTCTCTGCTTTATATTGTTATCGCGCATTTTAATTGTAAATTCACTGCTTGTATCGTATATATTTTGGTCTTATATTTATTGATAGTGTGTAGTCATTTGTAGTGTGTTTTGTTTTCTGTACTGCGTTATTCTTTGGTGCTGTGTTGCGACGCGCGCGTGATGGAGAAAACGGAGAAGGGCAAAATTAACTTCTCCAAAGTAGAGCGAGATCTTCTCCTCGACCTCGTCGACAAGCACAAGGCCGTACTAGAGAACAAGAGAACTGATGCAGTGTCAGTTGCACGGAAAAGGAAAGAGTGGGAGCTTATAGAAACCCAGTTCAACTCCAGTCACAACGTGAGCCCACGGACATGGCTCCAGCTGAAGAAATGCTGGGAGAACTGGAAAAATAAGTGGCGAAAGGCGAAAGCGGACGACAACCGGGAGATATTTAAGACCGGTAAGTCCTGTTTTCTTTCATCTTTGATTCTTTTTTGCTGACGAATTCAGAGGTTCTCTCCCAGATTACAGAACTGTTCCGATTGCTTGCTGCCTGCATTTTATAACTAGATTCCCCCTCCGCCCCTCAAAAAAATAAATAAATAAAAAAATACAGAGAATGTTTACGACATTCGAATCTGAGCGAAAGCATGAATTTGTGCTACGTAGAAGACGACGGTGAGCAGGCAGTGCCGCGGGACGGAGCAAATAAAAGTCGAAGACGACGCTAATTCACGGCGCGAGAATGTGGAGCAGTTTAACAAGAGGTGTGTTCGCTCCGACGGTAGCGTAGTGGTCTCGCCCAACAGCCGTTAAAGATCTGTTCGCGCTACCGCGGGTTCGATTCCCGTTCGTTGGTATTGATCGAATTTCCTTTTTCATAATTTGACCTCAGCTATATATATACCTCAGCACATAAGGAGTGATCGACTGCATTTAAAAAAAGTTTATCCATACTATTTCAATGCTAGTAATCATGGTCATGAACAAAGCTCAGTTAACAGTTTCTGTTGGGACATGATGGATTTTGGTTACTTAAATTAAGCATTTTAAAGACTGTCTATGAAGCCAGTGAGCCCAGCTCCACTGTGCTCTACATTAATAACGCCCTAAAATTGAAAAGAAGTTGCCCACTCTGCCTGCTTCTGGTCTTTTGACGTTACACCTACCATTTTGCTTTCCGTCGCTCGCTGTGTTGTCCTTAACTTAAGCTGAACCCTTTTCGTTAGCCTCCACTTTTCTCTTGAGGAACAGTGGTACACTGACATTCATGATCTAAGAAAACCTGCCATATGCACTCCATTCCATTCTTATCCTTCTATTATTTCCGTTGATGATTCGGATCAGCTGTCACTAGTTGCCCTAAGTGACCTGTTCCTCTGCCACTTCCAGCACCTCGCTACCAATTGTGAACTGTGAGGTGCTGGAACTTGTGCTGCCAATTTTCTTGCTGTGCGTTTTCACCGCCACAGTTAGTATCTAGCTTTCACGCACCCGCAGTTTGGAGTCAGCATGTTTAAGGTTGTTTCACCCGGAGAGTATTACTAAATAAATGCAAATATCGTGCTTCTGTCAGAGAAAAAGGCTCCAGCTTGCGCGGATAAACATGCATGTTTTCGTTGCTTCGTAGCGCTTAAATTCTGAAAGATACTTTGGCGTTCATGTCGAATGTGCTTAGTGTTTGTGAATATTCATCGAGGGATTTTTCCAGTGGTTGTAACAGCGCTTTCTGTGAATACCTAGGCGGCGGCTCAGCGGCCCCCAGCCAGCTCACTGAAGACCTGCAAAGAGTTGGCAGTGTCGCATCCCACATGGGGGTTCGCTTGGCGAACCCCTTCGACAGTGATCGCCACCAAGCAGACCCAGGCGGCGAGTCCCAACCCACACCATCGGTGGCCGCCCTGCTTTCGCGCACTCAAGATGGTTCTATTCCAAGAGCCAGTGGTATGACTTATTTTATATATATATATATATATATATATATATATATATATATATATATATATATATATATATATATATATATATATATATATATATATATATATATATATTGTACTGCAAGCTCCAAAAAATATATATGAGATTATTTTTCTTGGAATACATATTCTGTGTATGTACTGCTTTTCTGTTTTTATGCCTAGAGGATTAGATGAAACACTCCAGCAAAATGAATTGCAGCATCCCTGCCTGGCGCTTGTGTCTGACCATTTTTGCTGTTGTAGGCTGCTTCTGTGCTTATTATTTTGTTTTTTTTTTCTGAGCATATGAGCTCTTCTGTCATTAAAAGTGTGCATAACAGCTGTAGCCATGTCCAATTTTCTGTGCCATCTGTGTTGTCTTGACCTGTCATAAAAATATTGGCCTGTGTGACCAGTGTTATCAAAGCTACAGCTAAGAGGTGCGAATGCACTGGCCGAACATATTTTCTAAGGTGGTCATCCAAGGAGCATGATTGGCAGTGTATGTGACGAATGTATTCCGGAAATGTTTCCCTTCGAAGCAGGCTAAGTGCATGTTTTATGCCTCCTGTTTTGTTACATAAACGAACTCTAACGGAAGCATTGATTGAGTTACTGCACGACCAAAAATGGTAAAATGTCACCTGAAGGACATTGAAAGCAACGAATACAAGCGTACAAAATAGCGCAGAATGCGTTTAAAGTACCCACTTCATTGTAAACCATTCAAAGGCTAAGGTAGCCTCAGTACTAGCAAAGATTGAAGTGTTTCTTGATCTAAAGCGACATTGCATTGGATTTGCCCTCATTTCAAGGTCTAATAGTAAGCACTTCCTCCGCATTAGGTGATGCAGAGGACCCGCTGTGGTCCTGGCACTATGAAGAGGGTAGCCCGCAGCAAGATGAGCAAATGGAAGAGGAGCCAGTGGCCATGGCAGCCTCCTTAACATCAGCCACAACGGCAACCGCAGCACCCTCGGTGCTTCCTGCTGCCTCTACAGCAAGGGCAGCAGGTACCAGCCGCATGAGCTCACAGAGGCAGTCGCCTGCTGTGCCCTCTGCGCCAAGCGGTTTTTTTGTTCCGGCAACACCGGCAGCCGCAGCACCCTCACCCTCAGTGCTTCCTGCTGCCTCTGCAGAAAGCGCAGCAGGTACCAGCCGCACTGCGGGCATGCATAGGCAGTCGCTGGTCGAGCAAGAGCTAGCAGCTCGCCTTAACGATATTTCTGCCGAGAGGGCACAAAAGTGTAAAGAGCACCGGCTGCGGATGAGACTCTTACGAGCAGACCACCGCGACAAGCTCGCAAAGCGAGCGGCAGTCCATCAGCTCGAGATGGAAAATCTTAAGCTTAAGAATGACTTGAAACGGTCGAAAAAGATCCTTTTGGAGCTGCAGATAAAAGCAGTAAAGGGGGAACTGTGAGGAGGGTGATGTTGGAGTTGGGGCAGGGGGACATAATCTGAAAAATGAAAGCACTGCAACTATGGCCAAGTCGCCTGAGAGAAGGGATGAAGTGGGGGGGGGGTATACAAATAAGGAGCCAGATGAAGTCGATATAATGCCAGACGGTGTTCTTTAATGTGCACTGACATCGCATAGAACACAGGAGTCTGCAATTTGCCCCCTAACGAATGCAGCTGCCACAGCCAAGAGGCTAGTACCATAGCCCCTGAGCCATCGCAGCAGGTGAAAAATTTGTAACCTCTTATATGAGTTCTGAAAGGGGCTCTAGTAAAGTTACAATATGCCTGGGACGTTAAAGCATGCCAGTTCACGAATATTGTGTAGCAAGAATTTTTTTAACGCGCTTTGTAGCGGCTGAGCTCTCTGCAGTCAAAATTTGAATTCTCTCCTCTCATCACACTTTGCACGCTGGAAGGTCGGCGCTCCTCTGCCGGCCCCACCTCCGGGGTGCAAAGCTTCCTGACCCACCAGAGCTACGCGGCTTACTGGCCGTGGCCATAGTAGCTGCCCGACGTCTGAAAGAATGCAACCAGTAGCCATCTCTCAACTTATATACGCATTTGTGAGCGATGGAGAAGGGCGCGAGCATGTAAGTCTCCGGGAAGTGCTGGCCAACTTTGGCGCATGATTGTGGGTTCTCTGCAGGTGTAGAGGTGTATTATTTGGCTCGGATGTTCATGACAAGCAAATGCAGTGATTGAGAGAGTTGATGTGCTCTCCTCGGAAGGTGTTTCACAGCGCATTTAAGTCTTGCTTGAATTTCAACCTCATCCAGCTTCTCTTAGTTGCTTTTTACTACAGAATGTCTGTAGTGTTTAGGATAGTCAAGCTGCTGCATTGCCTCAGTGGTTATGGCGCTCGGCTGCTGACGCAAAAGCCGTAGGGTCGATCCCAGCTGCTGCGGTTGAATTTTGGTGGAGGCGAAATTCTAGAGGTTTGTGTACCGTGTGATGTCAGTGCACGTTAACGAACCCCAAGGAGTTTATATTTACGGAGCCATTCACTACTGCGTTCCTCGTAACCCGACTCAGTTTGGGACATTAAACCCCCTTAAAGATAGCCAGTTGCTATATCCAGTTTGTAGTATGGTTTTATGCAGGGTAAAAGCATGCAGATTCTGTTTTTAGCTGCCACATGGTTGTGCAGTATGGTTTTAGTAATGTGTTCTGTTTGAACCAAATATTTTGTCGTTCTTATTAATCAGTAGAGAAAAAGAGCGCGGCACTCCTGCCGTGAGTTATTTCATGAGGACGTAACTGCCACTTTGAGGCCGACTTGGCACTTTCTACGGGGTTGGTTGACTGCACTTTTTAGACATTCTTGTGGTCCATCCACTTCTTTCCCGGAACCACGGCAGTAGACTAAAAGCTGGTTTAAAAAGCGCCTCTGCTACATTTCCTGTTTGATGTTTTGAAGTGTACGTAGTGCTATTTTTTGCTAATTCCCAGGTTTCCTGCATATGTGTGTGAATGCTGTTTTGAAATCTACTTTTCTTCCTTTGTTTGGTACAGTCGTTTTCCAGCAATGTTTTTTTCTCATTATTTCTTTTGCATAGCGCATAGGTTTCTTAACAGCTTTGTACCATGTATGATCATCTGTTGAATCTAATGTACAGTCATGCCATGTTAATTTTACCCCTATTGAAAGGGGCAGTTTTTCTGGGACCAAACTTTTGGATTGTATTTATGCCTCATTCAAATCCAATGTCTATGTCGAGACAATGGGCAGGGTGAAAATGCATATAGCCTATTGGGACATATGTATTTTTGTCTTGTTATTATGGACAGCGATGACAACCAAATCCCAAGTGCCTCTACCAGATGTTGTACCCCTTGTATATTGATATTGATTGTTTTAAAGCTCCTCGCGATTACAATAACGCTCCCGTGTTTCCCCATTTCCACGTGCCACTATAGCAGGCTGCAGCCATAAAGCTTTATTTAAAGAATATTTGCTTCTTTTTCTTCACAATTCATTATTACGGCCAACTCACTCCGAAACTTTTACCCACTTTCCGAATCTTTTACCCACTTTCCGGCTGTCCTGGTCCGAAACTATTTTGCCAGTTTGTGGCGCCGCGAAGAAAAACACAAACTGTGGAAGAAAAACTCAAAGGATATTTATTTTTTCTATTGCATTTTGCTGGCAACTTCTCTACCGATATTTCGGAAGCGTGTGATAGCGCTCGAAACATTCTCCTGGGTCAGGCCAGGGTTGTTACTGCAGGTTTTACAGAAAAACACACAGTTTCCCTCCGGCCTCCGCTTGTTTTTCTATCGCTACAAACTGCACAGGCCCTGCTGCTTCGGCCTGGCAGCTTGTATATGAAATGGCTCGTCCCATCTAGCCTTTCCTCGCACTCCTTCCGCGCAGACGGGCCGCGCTTTTTGGCTCTAGCCCTCATGTCACCCACCAGCTGTTGGATGAGGTTGCGGCGGTACTGCAGGTGTCGCTGTTCTTTCTCACCACGATTCTGCAGCTGTGTGCGCCTCAAAATAAAGCTATTTACGGTGGAAACTTCCAAAAGCCAAAAAAAAAGCTTTCGCCACCATTTCATTGTCTTTCGACAAAATGCATAGCTGGCGCAGTAATGGTCCGCACGGTCAACTGCACCCATGTGTTCTGTGTAGTCACATATGACCACTGGTTTCTTCAACGTCACTTTCTTTCCACCTGCTTGTGTCCTCGTCATTTCTTTGAGAGATACATTGTGGGCAGAACTGAGCATCGTCACTTGACGCTTGTCTCGCCACTAAAGCACCATGTAGGAGCGTCCTTTTCTGAAAGCTGCCACTTCGCCCTTTTTCAGTTTTTTCTTGACCTGCTGTGGCATTTGCTTGCGATTTGGCATCACGGTACCAGTCAATTGTACTCTCTGTAGAAGTAACTCCTCGGCAAGCATTGGAGAAGTGTAAAATCTGTCTGTGTAGAGGTGGTAGCCACTCCCCGGCGTAGCTTGCTGCACTTTCTGGAGCAAGTGAAGAACAATCCTGCAGGTGAAGGGCAGCTCGGGACGGCCGAGACTGTCAGTTGTGCTGCCCCGTAGTAGGGCTCGATTGCCGAAATGTACCCCGTTTGGCAGTCAGCAAGTGCGTAAACACGCATGCCCCATTTGGTTGGCTTCTGTGGATTGTAGCATTTGAACGAGACACGGCCCTTGAAGCCAACAGTGCTCTCATCGATGCAAATTTTGGGGCCGGCTCTGAAATGCTCTCTGCATTTCGCGTCGATGTAATGCACGACGTCCCTGATCTTGCTTCCACGTGTTGCCGGCCGACCTGAAGAGGCATCATGGCACGGGGCAACGTGCAACATCCAAAACATTTGCAGAAATCTTTTCCGGCAGAAAACGTGCGGGAAGAAAGGCATCTTGTTGACAATATCTTGGCTAAAATACTCCTTCAGTTCTGGTTTTGGATTCAAGGCCATGTCTATGATTACACCAAGAAAAGCCTTGAATTCTGTCAAGGTCACGTCTTCCCAGTCCTTCCAAATTGAGTCCTTTGGAAGCTCACCGGCACTCGAAATCTTTTCACGCGCATAGCGGTTTGT
Source organism: Amblyomma americanum (assembly GCF_052857255.1). NCBI lineage: Eukaryota > Metazoa > Arthropoda > Arachnida > Ixodida > Ixodidae > Amblyomma > Amblyomma americanum. Next base: position 180,426,182 of record NC_135503.1, read on the forward strand.
TTCGCGCACAATATTGTCCATCAGGTCGTCTGTAAAAAACAGCTGAAAATATTCCAGCTCAGAGTTGAGATTACAAGTGCTTACTTGTGATCCTGGGTTCGTGACAGTGAAGGGAAATTGTGTGAAATCGGGCATATTATCCGCGTACACCTTCCAGTCCGCAGCACGTGGTCGCGCACTGTTTTGTGTGTCAACAGAGGTGCTGTCTCCACCGCCGCCGTCGTCATCGTCACTCGCTTCAGTGGAAGAACTGTCATCACTGTCTGATGGAGGCACGTAATTCTCTTCCTCACTGAAGTCGTCTTCGCTTTCGCTAAATGCACCACCGAAAAACGCACGCGGTGAAAACGTTGCCATGCTTGTCAACGAACCGCGCCAACGTGCGTTCCGTGCTCAAGTGAGAACGCTCTGGCGGCTCTAGTATTGAGAACATTGTGCTGCGCCCTAGTGCAAAAAAAAGTAAACTTCAAGAAACAAAGCTTACTTCACCCTCAAGAGATAATGCATTATGTACACAAAAATGCGCACGATTCGTGGCGAGAAAAACCGCGAAATTTAACCGGCGAACACCCTTGTCGGGCGTTGAAGAAGCGTAGCTTGTTGGGCCAGTTGGTGCATGGTATGAGGAAAACCAGCGAAAAGGACGCAACCACAAGGAGGAGAAGTACACAGGACAACGCTGGAAACACAACTGAAAATTCTTTACTTCGCCAACATTCGAACAGGGCACACATGCACGTGAGCACCACAAACACTATCAAAACAGCAAACACAAACTGATTAAGCGAGCGAAGAAACATGTGGCAACCTATGTCCCATTCATGAAAGTGTATTCTTTTGCCGTGAACCTGACAGAGCTGTCGCTGACGCATTCAGTTCCTAACTGCTTGATTTTAAAAGCTTCTAAGATTTCTCGTTCTATCTGTGTTTTGCCGCGGCCGATGATGTTGACATTATGGAACAGAGGGGTGCAGTCTTTGCAGTGGTTGCAATGTCTTGGAAGATTTGCTGTGTTGCCTGGCTGCAGCGAAGTGCGGTGCTGCCTCATACGGTCGTTGACGCATTGACACATGGTTGTGCAGTATGGTTTTAGTAATGTGTTCTGTTTGAACCAAATGTTTTGTCGTTCTTATTAATCAGTAGAGGAAAAGAGCGCGGCACTCCTGCCGTGAGTTATTTCATGAGGACGTAACTGCCACTTTGAGGCCGACTTGGCACTTTCTACGGGGTTGGTTGACTGCACTTTTTAGAGATTCTTGTGGTCCAGCCACTTCTTTCCCGGAACCACGGCAGTAGACTAAAAGCTGGTTTAAAAAGCGCCTCTGCTACATTTCCTGTTTGATGTTTTGAAGTGTGCGTAGTGCTATTTTTTGCTAATTCCCAGGTTTCCTGCATATGTAAGTGAATGCTGTTTTGAAATCTACTTTTCTTCCTTTGTTTGGTACAGTCGTTTTCCAGCAATGTTTTTTTTCTCATTATTTCTTTTGCATAGCGCATAGGTTTCTTTACAGCTTTGTACCATGTATGATCATCTGCTGAATCTAATGTACAGTCATGCCATGTTAATTTTACCCCTATTGAAAGGGGCAGGTTTTCTGGGACCAAACTTTCGGATTGTATTTATGCCTCATTCAAATCCAATGTCTATGTCGAGACAATGGACAGGGTGAAAATGCATATAGCCTATTGGGACATATGTATTTTTGTCTTGTTATTATGGACAGCGATGACAACCAAATCCCAAGTGCCTCTACCAGATGTTGTACCCCTTGTATATTGATATTGATTGTTTTAAAGCTCCTCGCGATTACAATAACGCTCCCGTGTTTCCCCATTTCCACGTGCCACTATAGCAGGCTGCAGCCATAAAGCTTTATTTAAAGAATATTTGCTTCTTTTTCTTCACAATTCATTATTACGGCCAACTCACTTTATGGGCACTTTTGGTGGGGAACACTGTCAAGTTTTTTGCTTGTGTGTGATGTTCCTGCCCCAGTGTTGGCCACTGTGGGTATTGCATAAATAAGCAAATAAAATGCAGCACCAAGTGCACTCAGGGTTTTTTCTTCATTTTGTAACAGTGCGGTTTACAAAACTTCCTTGAGTTGTGGAAAACACTGTTCACCAAACCATGGCATATGCTAAACAAATTTTAAGAGAACCTATAAACTCTCAAACTACACATGAGAGAAATGGGTGGGATGGTTTTCTCAGGAGGATTAGGAGGAAGGGCAGGGAGGTTAACCAGTGAATAATCGGTTTGCTACCCTGCACGGGGGGAAAGTAGTGAGGAGAATCTAGACCTGCACCCGTCAGTGGGTGCAGGTCTAGATTCTCCAGTGCACGGCAGCGAGACTGTCTTTCAGCGCTGTAGGCAGGGCATTCACAAAGAATGTGGGCTATAGTCTCATCACACCCGCAGATGGCACAGCAGGGCTGTCACACATACCTATTAAGAAGGAGTAGTGCTTGGTGAAAGCTACACCAAGCCACAGGCGACGCAACAAAGTTGCTTCACATCGCGGTAGGCCAGATGGAAGCCAAAGCTTTAGATCTGGGTCTAAGGTTTTTAAAGGCAAATGCGAGAATTAGCCTGAATTCCACGCGGCAAGCGTGATGTCCCGCAACAGTGCTGCGTCGGGTCTCGTGATGGGGATGGACACACAATCACCCTCGTGGAGAGCTGTTCGCGCGGTCTCGTCCGCATGGTGGTTGCCTGTGATGCCGCTGTGTCCTTGCAGCCAATGGTAAACAATATCGTGCCCTTTGTTGGTGGCTGTGTGGTGGAGCTCTCGGATTTCGGCAACAAGTTGTTCATGGAACCCATGACGAGCAGATTGTAGCGCTTGGAGGGCTGCTTTTGAATCAGTGAAAACAGACCATTGCTGGGCTGTTTCTTCACTGATATGCCACTTGAGAGGTTCATTGATTACCATTGCCAACATTACTGGACCCATATTGCCAGCCTTCACCGAGGACAACCGCGTAATTTCCCCATTCTTATTTCCAAGTTGACCAGTTCAGTCTTGCACTGGCATCTGCTAGCCATCCTGATTAGCTTGGTTTCTAGAGCAACTGCCCCAAAGGGCAGTAGTCATAGGCTTGGTCCTTGTACCGGGATGAATTTATGTTTCAGTTGGCTGTTAGAAAGATAGAACAATTTCCTTTTCGCACTTTGGTACCTTTGGCCGCAACGAATGCAATTTTGTGTGATACAAAGCTTTGCACTGGCATTTTCTCATATCCATAACATAGAAGCTGTATGTCCGGGAGGTCACTTGAAATTAGGGGCTTGAGCTAGTGGCTTGCAAAAACCGCTTGTGTCTAACCTCCTAATTTTCCGGCACCACGCATGGATGTGCACAGTGAGTAGGTTTTTCTAAGTGCTGGCACAGGCGTTTTTAAACAACAAAATCTAGGCTCCAACTGCCCGTTCTTCCAAATGACATTGAAACTTGAAGGTTTCTTGGAGGCAGCTGTGTGCACAGTGAGTTGCATGATTCGCCATATCTTCGTCATAACTTATCCGTGCTTTGTTCAACAATTTACATACTCAAGAGTTCAACAAAGCTTTCTGTGGTCAGGTATTGCAATCGAAGTGAAGGAATGTAGTCACTGACCATAATTTTTTGTAGCTGTGTGGCAGGGTGTAGGTGCATGCTAATCAGCGATTCCTGCCTTGCTTGAAATCTATATGTCCTTAGAGGGTTTCGCTAAGCAATTTGGATGAAATTGGCATTTATTAGAAGCAGGAAGAATTATGGTGCATACGTAATCATATGCCGCCGAGGCTGTAAAAGTCTGAAGGCTTGAACCGGACGCTCGGTGGATCATTTACAAATGTACAACAAGCAAGTAAGTAATTAAGTGGTTTATTAAAATAATAAAAAAAAGAAAGGAAAATATTTTTGCTAGCCTACCATCGATACTGAAGCACCTGAGTTGGGCCAGCAGAAATGAACGATAGCAGGCAGAATGGAGAAATGAAATGAAAGAGGTGAGGGGACAGGAAGAGAGGATAGGGGGGGAGAGGTAATGTACACAAAAACTATTTACACAATAATAAATATGTACAGGTTGCGCACGTGATTAGTTCATGGTGAAGCAATAAAAACGCGCACAGCACAATGTTCACTACAGCTGCAGGGGGCGCCCAGCTGTTAGTCGGCCAAGGTAGCACTCGCTGAGCATTCGGTCACTGCGCGTAACTACCTGGCGGACACAACAACAAATAAGGAAATAAAAACTGGTGTAGTGCAACAGTGCATGAAAAAATCAGTGAAATATGATACAGTACAATATGATACATTATGATACAGAAAATGATACAGTACAGTCTCAGTACAACACTACTAATATTGTGAAAGCAGAGATACACAGGTGCAAGAGAAACAGTTTTTTCGCAGGTAATAAGGGCGAAAATGCAAGAACCAGAGAAGTGCACAATGTTATGTCGTGCTATTCCATGTCGGCGCATGTTAAACGACTCCAGTTGTTCTAAATTATTCCCAAGCCTTCCATTAGAGCCTCTTTTATAACTCATGTCATATCAGGGCATTAAACACCACAATTTAAAATTTTTATACCAATTTTAAGAAATATTTGAAACATGTGCAATGCAACAAGAAACAATATTTCATGGGTAATAGTGAACTCTTGAAGGGAAGGCTAGGATGTAGATTTTTATGTAGAAACAAGGCAAGGAAAAAGATAGTTGTCCTTCACACATTACTTCTGCAAGTTGTATGTCCAGCATGATGATGCCCCTCAGTGAAAGTACTGGGCAATGATCCTGTCTCTAGTTTTAAAACCACTTGCCGAATCCACTAGTGGCACTGTGGCTGGCGGCTGGGCTGCTCTAGAGACAGGAACAGGCGCAGTACAATCACGAGTGGCATCGTACAGTAGAGCGGGTGGGACGGGGTCCTTGAGCAGCCGGCCCAAGTTGTGCAGCGCCGCACATGCCGTAATCACTATAGGCACCGTGGCCGTCTTGATTTGTAGTGTCATGTCGAGGCATGGAAACCTTCTCTTCCACACCCCGAAGGTTCGCTCGATGCTGCATCGCGTTCTTATTTGTGACTTGTTATACCTGTAGAAAATAAACGTTTTCTTTATTGAGAGCTGCCTTTACCTTTGTTAAAACTACAGCTTGAACTTACTTGTACTGTGGACTTCCTGGTAGAACATCATCTCTCAAAGGAGTCATCAGGTATGGCCTGCATGCATAGCCCATGTCACCAAGAAGGATGCCGGGAATGTCCCCCTGTTCGTACTGCACCCTGGCCCGACTGTTATCAAAAATGCGGCTGTCATGAGCCGAACCGGGCCAGCTGGCAACGAGGTCCAGAAACTGAAGTTTGGGACCTGTGATTGCCTGCAAAATAAATAAATTAGCACGAGTAAGATCGACTTGACCTGCACTGCGGCGAGAATGTTTATCTGGAATATGGAAGGAAATAGTGTAGGCCAGCTGAATAAAAATGTGTGCTTGTGTAAACCACTTGCATATAACATCAACACTGCTTGTTTTGAGCAATTTATATTCCTCGACACTGCATAAAAAAGTTGCAGCAACAATGCACACTTGTCTCGTACTGTTATGTTATTTTCATGCCTGTCATTACTGAAGGCATGTGCTACATATGCAAAACAACTTGCTACTGTAATAGGTTACCTCTGCATTGAAAACAGTTAAAACGAAGGCTTATTTGTGATGAAATAGGACCAGGTAATTATTGTCAAAGCTTACTCTACTCAAAAATAAGAATTAAAGTTTGCATACAACACAATATTCCTACGGCCTGTACTCCGCTGCAAATCCAGGAAAAATCGCCGATTTAAACATTTTTCACAGAACTGTTTGTTAGTAGCAACATATTCTTTTGTTATGCTGTTATTGTTGTGATTATCAGCAGCAACAACGTAACGATGGTGAAATTACGAATTTATGTTATCAATACTAATATAACGCGAGGAGAAGAGAAAATTAAAAATACAATTACGGTAGTAAGGCAGCCTCGACCCCTGTTTGCGCCAGGGCAACTGAAATGCTGGCTTCTCCAAGTATGGTATCGAAGGGTGGCTGACATGCAGTCATTAGCTCAATACTTCAATACCTTGGAACCGATTATAGTGCGAAGGGCATTCCGAAGCATTAAATGGTGCCTCCCGCCGAATACTGAACATTATTTTTTCTCAGTTCGCCGAACATAATTTTTTTTTTGTCGCAGAACTTACCTGAACATTGATGGAGAAGTATCCTTTCCTGTTGCGGAAGACTTCTGCATCATTTCCTCCCGGACTCTTTATGGGGATGTGGGTGCAGTCGATGCAGCCGGTCACGCCAGGGAACTTCGCCACTGCGTAAAATTCCTCCATAACTCCCGGGGCTTCGGCGGCGCTCGGGAACTTCACGAGCTCCGCGAACAATGTCTCGGCTATCATGTGCGATATGCGCGCGATGATCCGCGACACTGTCGGTTGAGACACGTTCACAAGATCACCGGTGACGATCTGGAAGGTCCCCGCGCCGTAGAACCGCAAGGCCACGAGTAGCTGAAGCAGCGGCGGCACCGGGAGACCGCGTTCGTCGGTGTTGGCGCGCAACGGAAGCCTCCCAAGCAGCTCCAGCACCGCTTGCTTCGAGAAGCGGTACCTGCTCAAGAATTCGGCATCGTTGTATATGTCCATGGGGTTTTGCCGATCCCTGAGCACTGGCCGCGGAGCGCGCGCGTACCTGTACGCTCTGTCCTCGGCGATTTCGGCGGCGCGAGCACAGAAGTTGACGAAGTCGGAAAAACTGCGGTAGGACTCGGCCATGTCGAAATGCGGAAAGTGTCACTTAAGCTAGCAGAGAGCCCAGCTTAAGTTGTCGGGTCGATAAGTGCGCCTTTGATCGTGACTTAAGTGAAAGTGCTGTTTATGAAATGCTCTAAGCACCGGAGAGTCACTTAAGTCGTACTTACAGCTTAAGTGTCGTTCTTGAATACGGCGGTAAGTCTCAGTCGTGTCTAGGAGGTGCCACAGCAGAAGCCACAATTTCCTATTTCCTAGTTGCCCGTTTAATTCGTCACATATCTGCCACCACTGTAGCCTGTTGAGTTCATTGGCTTGGTCTGTAATCTCTCGTTCCAACCTGGAAATGCCGTGTGTGACCCTCCCATTATGCTTGCCCGACTACCAGCTGCCCAATAGGGACGCGTGTGCCTCTCACATGTGCTTGAGCAGTTGGTCGGCCGCAGTGTGTTCTTCGGTGGTGTCCACCTGTCCGATGGCGCGCTCTGTGTCTCGCTTGAGATCGCTTACCCAGGCATCCAGATCGCTGGTGCCACCTCCTGACAGCGTCTCTCAGATGGTGCGGAATCTATCCAAATCAGTAATTTTAACCGGGGCCGTTCTACGTTTGTGTTACACCGTGTCGAAGATAACAGAGACCACATAGTGGTCGCTGCCCAATGGCACTCCAGTATTGAGCCACTCAGCCCTCTGAACGGTCCTCGTCAACGTGAGGTCGGTGCTCGTATCTTTACTAACGCTATTCCCTATACGGGTTGGATGTTGTGGGTCGTTCAAGATTGCTAATCCCAGGTCCTGAATGATTTCCCATAGCTTCGGTTCGCCCTTAAGATATCCTCACGCCGCATGTCGCACCGCTGAAGTCCCCAAAGACGAGAAGCTGCGCCCACCCGCAAGCTTTGCCGCACGCTTGAGGAGGTCCGGGACGCCCGAGCTCCTGTCCTTAAGGGAGCTGTATACGTTAAGGATAAAGACGTTTGGGTCCCCTTTTTTTCTATAAACCACCTCTACTAGCATGTAATCCGCATTGGCGCCTTCAATCGCATGCTGGATCGCTGTGATATTCCTGTGAACTAAGATGGTCGTGAGGAAATCCCGCTTCTCCGCCACGCCTAATTGGTAATGTGCTCCATGGAAAGTGAGAGTAGCGCAAAACGGGACAAAGGGACAGAGAAAGACAGACACAACACAGGCGCTAACTTCCGACTGAAAGAAACCAGGCCAGCCAAGACGAACGTAATCCGTGAGGGGAAACAGGCGCATGCGCCCAGAAAGATAATGAAAAACAGGTGAATTGGCTAGAGAAACTAGCCTGTTGTTTTCTTGGAGCAATATAATATCGGGCAACATCTCGACATTTTTAATGTGCAAGTTTATGCAGCGCCCGTTCTTGTCGTCTCGTCTGTGTCCACGTCTTTTTAGCGCTGCTTTTTCTGGAGAATGTAGGTGGCCCTTCTTCCTTCCACACCCCTGCAGTTCAATTGCCACACCCTCATTTGTTGTGGGCGTTTGTTGGAATGCCATCTTGAATTCGGAGTTTCTCAGAAGTGAGCAGCGTAAGCTCATCAAATCTTCTCTTCATAAACACAACTAAGTGCTCCAATTTGGTCTCCAGGGCAGTGATCCTGGCTGCTCGCTCATTTTCGAGGGCATTTATTCTAGCGTCTTGAGCGTCCATGCGCTCTTTCAGCTGTGTTAAGAGGTCTGACCTAGCCTCTAAAGTGCACCTGCCTTCCTCCGAGGGAACCTGCCTCCTCTTCGGCTCGTTCTGCTCAACCTCCTCCTGTTTATCTGGAGGGACCTGCTTTTTTTAGCGTGTTCACCGTTTCGGTGTTCATCGCGTTTCTGTTTTGGGTCCATTGCCTCGTGGTAGAGCATCCGCCTCCCATTCGAGAGGGGCTGGGCTCGATCCCCAGTGCCGCCGGGTACCCACCGGTTTTTAAATTGGTACACGCTTTCCCTCGACGTTGTGCTCGGCTCTTCTGGGATGAGATGTTCGGGAAAAAGGTCTTGACCAGAGTTGCCTTGACGAACCAGAGATAAATTGCGCCGAGAAGCAACCTTAAATCTGCCTCGTTCGGTAGAAGCGCATTTGTGGCTTTTTTTTCTGATGGCGCAGCATGCCGAACTCTCTTCGAAGACTGGGATTCATTCTCATCTGCTGAACTCTAGTTGAGCGAACTCATTTAAAAATCATCGAACTGGCGAATCCTGAAGGTCAACTGAATCCCTCATCTGAATCATGAACTACTTTTGCAGGCTGAGTGTTCGAAACTGATTTTGCCCCCCAAGGGTGCAGCAGGGTTTGCGTAGCCTCTTCCAAACACACACCCCTTAGGAAGCCGGATGCCGAGCCGGGGGACGCTTCTACCCATTTTTACCGGTGGGTAGCCGGCGGTGGGTTTCGAACCAACAACCTTCGACTGCCGAGACGGACGTTCCTATTGTGGGCGTTGCTTTCGTAGTCGCTTTTGGTGCCTGTACTGGCGCGTCTGCCATCGCTTTTGCCCCGTATTTTTGTTTTGGCTTGCTGCGTTCCTTAATGTGGGATTGCAAATCTAGTAAGGTATTTGACATCTCCTTCGCCTGTTTACGAAGAGCTGCTATATCCTCGTCCTGCTTCCACCCGGCCGACCGATCGGCTCCTCTCCCGACTGGACCTTTTTCGCCAGAGGTTGCGGCCTTTTGACGAGGACCGTCCACGACCATCTTTCAGAGGCGGGAAGGAGGATGAACGACTCCTGTGCCCGTTCTCCGGCTGGCGCTTCTCCCGGGGTCTGGACCTGCCTCGCTCATCCGCTCGATCATCCAACCCTTGCTTCCCATCGATGTCAACGCCACTCCAGTATTTGCGCTTGATGAAGCGGTACTTGCAGTTACTGCTACCGCTGGTGTGGCCCTCGGTGTATATGATGCACATGGAGGTGCATGTAGGCTGCACCCCTTCCGATGGGATGGTTGCTACCCGCCCCATCAGCGATACAGGTTCCGACGAGGTAACGGGCACACATCTGTCCGATATCCTCTTTTCCTGCAGTTATAACATGCCTTGACACGGTCATGAAAAGGAAATAGTCGAACGTCACATGACAGGTACCGGATGCCGACCACGTTAAGGTTGGGGTTACGCTTCCAGAACACGGCATATATCTCCGCGTCCGTTTCGTAGCTGTAGGCATTGAAGACAATTCCTTACCTTGAGTCGCCTGGCGGTGGAACATACGCGCTCATCTCGTACTTCTCCTCTCCGACGCTGAGGCTCTTAAGCGCTGCGTAGGTTTTGGCACGCGTCTCGTCCGGCGTGCTTACGGTAAAGGTGTTGTTATCCGGGCGGATCCGCAGGTGGTCGTTGTCTGCCGCCACCTGTCTCGAAATCTTCTTTGCGGTGCAAACTACGTGTAGTAGTTGAGCCACGCACAAGTCCGTGAGCTTGACGGGGCAGTAGGGACGAAACACGATCTTATACTCCCCGTCCGGCAGAAGTGGAATCGGGCCCCTTCTGGTCTTGGGTGGTGGTCGGGGCTTCAGTTTGCTTGCTGTGTAGGATGTGGTGCCCTTCTTTGTTGCGTGAGCCCCCGTACTGGCGATTGACTGCGTCGCTGGTGGGGAGGAAGGTGTCGGCACTGGCGTCCCTCCCGCGTCTCCTGCGGCGCCTTGTTTAACGATCTTGGGCTTGCGTCCGAATTTCTGTTGCAGAGAAAACATTTTTCAAACTCCCGTCGAGGAGTTTGGCTCCCGTTAGAGAGGTTCCTTCAAACACATATGGTGATGCGGGCCCGGATAGATCCATGTTCATGGGCGTGGTGTCGGCGTTAAGGCTAGCCATGAATGGAGACGCGGCGGCGTCGCCGGAGGCGCCATGCCCGCGTCGGCGCCGTCGAAAATGGGCCGTGAAATGTCCAAAATTCGCTTGCCTGAGCCGAAAGTGTTGTCTGTGGATGCCGCTTGATTTCACAAATCTTTCGATACTGGTTTCAGAACCATGTCATAAACAGGGCCACCGAAAAAGTCGTCAAAATTGCGGTTCCCATGCGACACACGTTCGCACAGCTCGACACCTAGCGGATTCCCACCGTCCCAAGAAATTTTAGGCTCGCTTTCTTCAGTAAAAAACGCCAAGCTAAAAATTGAATGTTACTATGAGTGGAAAGTATACAACAGCATATAAATCGTATGTCATGCAGACCAAAAAGCATTCGTAATAAAAAAATATATAAGCATAAAGTAAAAGAACATTAAAAATAAAAAGATAAAAAATACATATAAAATAAAAATATATCTTTAAAAATAAGAAATAAATAAAGCGCAAATATCCCTTCAAATCAGGCATACAGCACACATCTCAGTACTCGTTTTCATAAAAAACAACACAAAACAAGCACCAAAACCACATGATGGATGATGAGGCACGTGTGAAAAATGAGAACACCGTCCGACGCGTTCCGTAAACTTTACGTTTACAGCTGCTTCGAAAGGGGCTGACGTCATTCGAAGCCCTCGTGTGAGGTGTAAACCGCGTAATGTAGGCTAACGGCGCCTGCAAACACATATTAAGTCGAGGCAACTAAATGAATAAGAATAATAGCCTCTCCCGCATTACTACTGTATGGCGGGTGTAATCCCAATGGTAACATATAACATGTGGCCCTGGGGGCAATCGAAATTTGGCCACCTGAGGGTGGAAAGAAATCATATTTAAAAAAATAACAGCGCGGATAAGGGGGACTTCAAGGGTAGAAAACACACCCGATATGTATCACCAACTCGCCCCCCTTTCTATCGTGTTGAAAGAAATCAATAAGGGAATGCTACTATAGCGACCCACAGCCGGGGGAGCAGGCCCGGGGAGACATCACTGATCTCCCCTGGGAAGTAGCGGAAGGGGTTGGATGGTTGGGTTATGAGAATTTGGAGGGCAATTGGGATAGCGAGTTTTTCGTTCAGATCCTTCGAATGTCTCGACTCCATTATTGAGCTGCCTGACCAGGACAGAGATGGCGTCGAGATTTCCCAATGGTGCGACGCCGCTCACGGGATGTCCAACCCCCCCCCCCCCCCCCTTAAAAGCAACGGGCTCCGACCTCCTGAGACAGGAGAACTTACGACGGGATTAGCCACCTGGGGCCCCTCCACGACAGCTGGTTCCACAGTCGGTACCGACCGCAGACCACGTCGTCGGGTATTCGACTTACAAATGCTGTTTCGGACGCCTCAGCTACCAGCCATCGAGTGTTTTTCACGGTTTTTGTAGCGGGAGCTACACAGGCTAACAGTCGAGCATTTAGCGGTACATGAGAGAGGAAAGTTGTGCGCATGCGCCGTTACCGTGGAAACCGAAGAGGAGCAAAGGGTGACGTGCAGTTCGCCGTCGCAGCGGCCGCGCGCCCGCTCCACCGTCAAAGCTGCACCGGATGAGTAGTGTGCATACGCCGATACCATGATAACCAGAGAGATCCCACTGCTGCTCCGCGTTCTTCGTCGCCGCCTCGCCGCTCTATCACCCGAACCTCCCGTCGCATGCGCAGGATTGCGTATAAAAGGCGGAGATGTAGTGGGCGTCTTGTGTCACAACATTACATGCATGCAGAGAAGGAGAGTACAGCCGCTGCTGAACGGTGGTATACACAAGAGAAGATTAACCCTCCCGATCCTGAGGTTGTAGTCTAGCAGTTGCCTTGAACCAAATAAGAACGCTGGAGTCTGTGTGTATGTGCATGAAACAAGATATCACCGCTGTCAGACATCTCCCTCTCTTCTATCGCGGTGAATAATGGTGAAGCCTGCTGTGTTCGGCTTCTGGAAAGCGACATTATCATCCAATGAGTCTACGTGGCACCGGCAACATCTGTCAAGCAGACGATTGATGTGGTTGCCACGTGTATACCAGCTTACGGCACGGTTTCACAGTTTTGTGTGACTTTGTGATTTCAGCCGGAAACAGGCCTCTCTTAGTCGTGCATGAAAGAAAAGTTTGACTTTAATTTAGCTTCGGACCCTCACGTCCAGACTACACAGTGGGGAGCTACTATAGAGCTTGTATAGAGCTTGTACAGTATTTCGATTTCGTGAAGCCTCTTTAGAGGCTCCACCAAATCGAAATACCGTATCGACAAAATGAGACTGCTGCATGGTACTCCACAGATCATCGGGCAGTCTTCTTCTCTATCAAGCAAAATGAATAAAAGATGTCTATACCCACTGTCTCTCACTGCTAAACATACAGTGACTACAACAAACTCAGTTATTGAAACGCACCTCTCGCTACGTATATTCTGGCATAGCCGAGCTAAGCCACTGCCAATTTTTTCAGGCACCGGAAGCATATGTGGTGTGATCCGACCAGTAGAGGCTTAGATCGTCAGCCTATCGACCCTCCGGCCGTCAGCGCCATGACCTAACACCTCCGCGGGAACCCACCTGTGCTTCGATCGAACGAACCATGCACTTATTTTCTGCCCTAGCTTGCTCAACGCCTACTTAGGAGGCACGAAATAATTGTGGGACGATAAAAGGAACCAGATATAAAGTGTCCCTGCCCGTACCACTAAGTATAACGGGAGTGCGAATCGCGTTACTTCTCCACGCGTGTGTTTCGGTAAAGATTACAGTTGCGTGTTCATGTCGTTGTCGTAAGCAAAAACTTCCGGGCTATAAATTTAATGCAAACACCCCTTTACACTTCCGTTACTGTTACGTACAACTAAACATGCCTGTCACACATATGCAAGAGCATGCTTCCTGTCGAATCTTTGTACTCATCCAGGAATTTTATGTGTGCATTCATATCGTCTAGTAAAATATTCTCGCCCTCTCCCCCTAGCTATTCAATGTCGCTTGCAATAGATACTTCCATTTTTCTGCTTTCCTCATTGACTTGAGACGACAGAGTAGCAGCGCTAAAGAACAAGGGCGACAGGAGAGACGAAGACAACACCAACTAGCCCCGCTTTCTGCCTGAAATTCCTCTTTGGTATTAGCTCCTGTCCCCACGTACACAAAGCCAATGAAAGTTTGCAACCATGCCACTTTTTTTTCGCCATAAATCTTCCTTGCATTCCTGTTGACCCTTCGCGAAATTATACTATTATGAATGAATGCCCCGATACCACCCCCTTTCTGTTGCCCTCTGTTGTATTGCAATATTCCCTTGCATAGCCACGATTCATCATCAACACAAACCTGACTACACCCACCGCAGGGCAAAGGCCTCTCCCATGTGTCACCAATAAACTCTGCCTTTTGCTAGCTACTGACACCGTATCCCCGCGAACTTCACAATTTCTTCTGCCCACCTTTCCCTCGCCCCTTTCTACTCTCTCCTTCTATTGGAATCAACACCGTTAGCCTCAAGGACCAGTGGCTGCCTTGCCTTCGCATTACATGCCCTACCCATTTCCATTTCTTCCTCTTCATTTCGACTAGGATGTCATTAACTCGTGTTTGTTCCCTCGCCCAATCCGTTCGCTTGCGGTCTCTTAACATTACACCTATCATTTTTCTCTCCATAGCTCGCTGCCTTGCCCTTAACTTAAGCTCTACCCTTTTAGTTATCCTACACGCTTCTGACCTAGGGTGAGTACCGGTAAGACACAACCGTTCTGTACTTTTTCCTTGAGGAACAGTGGTAAATTGAGATTCACGATCCGAGAGAACCTGCCGTTCGCGATCAACGCCATTCTTATTCTTCTAGTTATTTCACTACCATGACCCGATTCAGCAATGACTACCTGCCCTAAGTAGACATATTCACTTACGACTTCCAGCACCGCGCAACCGAATGTGAACTGCTATTTCCTTGCTAAACTGTTGAACATTATTTCGGTTTTCTGCATCTTTAGACCTACCATTCCCTGTACCTGTTTAAGTCATTGGTCATGTTTTGCAGTTGATCTCCCGAGTGACCCAGCAAAGCGATTTGATCAGCGAATCGTAGATTACAGAGGTTCTCTTCATTAACTTTTATCATCAAGCCTTCCTAATTCACGCCTCGGAATACCTCCCGCAAAAAGGCGAAGAACAGCATTGGAGAGGTCGTGTCTCCCTGCCTGACTCCCTTCCTCATTGGAATTTTATCGCTGACTTTATGCAGAACAGTGCGAGCTGTGCCGTTGTCATGATTACAGAGTGGTGGCTCCATGCGCCTAAGATCTGTTTCTGCTAGCTCATATACCATTAGTTCCTCATGTTTTAACTCTTCGATTTCCTCTCATTTCAGTCCGTTCCTGCCGCCTTGCATGGAAATGTACCCTTTGTCTGAATTAACTTGGCCCTGACGCTTGTGTCTATTCTTTTCTCCTACGGTTCCAACGCTTCTTTCATATTGCTTATTACGCCGGTTCGTCCTTGTCTACACTGAAGCCGTCAGGGCTCTGGTTCCCCTGTAAAAAACCTGCTGTCTGATGGACTATCCTACCCCTATTCTCTTACCAGTAGCACAACTGTAGGGAATCCCATCCTGTGGAAAATGGTGGGAGCCGGACTCGTATAGGGCCCTGTCAACGTGCCTTACGCAGTATCTAAATCGCTGAGTCATTACCCTAATGACACAGTTAGGCTCAACGATCCCCTTTCCATTCCCCTAGACTGCCTCGGGACCTCTGAGACTGTGCATGTTGCCATATGCACCCTCTCAGAGGCCCCTCTATGCCTATTCATAGCCACTTGCCTGTAAAGGTTCTGGCTCCTCCCCTTCAGCACATCGTTCTGGCCAGCATGGGTAACAGCAAGGTGTTCATTATCCATTTTGTCCCCTCCAACCTCCTGGGCTTTGGCCATTGCAACTACCATGCACTGCCCTGACTGGGCCTCAACCTGCACCCGACTGTCCGCCTTCACTGTCGTCAAAACGCCTTCCTCAACTCTCGCTGCGTTCGAGTCACCGACTACCAGAACCCTTCTGCAGTCTAGCTGTTCACTTCCTGCCTGCAATTGTTGCACTACGGATCGCGGTGGCTGGCCCTCCTGAAGCTACTGTCGTTCATCACCGTGCGCGTTGCTACATTTCCGTCTTCCCCACTAAAAGCTTGCTGCGCGGCCGCGCTGTAGGGTCGACGAGCCTCCGTGTTAGTGCTGCGTTCTGCCCTAGGAACACAGATTAGAAATGCGAGGGAAAGAAAGAATAACAGTTCCCTGCCCGCTCCGCCAGTTGGCACAACGGACTTTGTCTGAGAGACAACAGTCTTTAGTTGTACCGCGCTGTCCTTACCTTCCACCTGACTCTGCACCGAAGCGGGGTAACTTGCCGGGCGTGACTTGAGCGCCTCCACCTGCTCTTCAAGGGAGGCCTGCTGTTCCCGCTCTTTTCTCAGATCGCCCATAATTCGTTCCAGCAGGTCAGCCTTAGCCCCCTACTTCTTGAGTGACTCGGCGATCTAAGTTCCTAGCGACATCCTAGCTGCCCATTCTCTTTCTGTCGTCCAAACAGCGCCCTGAAATCGGTTGCATAACCAGCACATGAAGTTAGCCTCCTCTTCCTCGGCTAAACTCCCCAAATCCGTCTGGTCCGAATAAGACCAGCGCTTGCATTCCTTGCCCTGCACCAGCTACCTGCGCACCCTGGCTTTTCTTGCTTGCCGACCAATCTTTCTGAGCAGAAACCCTAAAAAAATCTTAAACAAAGCACTACGGCATGGACAATTCTGCTACTCCGCTAGCCTTCCAACATCTAACACAGTTTATAACTACCATAGCATGTACAAAAACACCCTTCAAGAAATCAACCAATAATAGCAAAGCACATAGCTTCGGGCGAATTCTACGGAGCTGAAAAAAACCTGTGACAGCTTCATGAGCCAAACGCTTTCGTTTCGGCATCCGCAAAGCCCACCCGTGTGTGTAATCACGGTGTTAGTCGTCTGCTAAAGGACCAATTGACTGTAGTGCACGGAGCGTCTGGGCAGAAAACTTTCGGTTTCCTTTTTAAGCCTGCACAGTTTGAATGCGAGCATGCGCTGCGTCCTGCCGGGCCCTCATGAAGCATTATCTCTTTTATGTACGTATACTTATCTTTATCGGGCGACCACGTTTCGCCGCCTAACCAGTGTTATCGCACAGCGCGGGACGCGCCTGCATCTATCCGAAGTTTCTGGAAAGACATCGATGCTTCTATTCGCTGTTTGTTGTAGCCGAACCTTATGTTATCTGATTTCACCGCCTGACGCGAATGGTGTGGAACTTTGTGGAAGGCACGCAGATCCCAACGATTAGTCTGGAACATTCCACGACTTCTATATAACAGCCGACGCGCTTGACCCGCAGAGCAGATTTTCGACGACCGCCGACCGTGTTCGCCGCTACCGTTGTGCTGTAAGTGTAGCCTCTTTTTGTGGGGACAGGTTCGCCCAATAAAACTTAGTTTTGTCTTTCACAGTATTGCTACTGTGTTCTTCAATGTCACCATCACGCTACATCTGGCATGCGAGAGGTACGCGGATCGATGCCCCGCACCTCCACCAGATAAGTACACGTGTCGAGATGGTCTCTGCGTCGTCTTCGTCGGCGACGGAGGATCTTCGTCAGTTCGACGAACAGCAACCGCACCTATATCGGTTGCTGCTTTTAGTTTTCCGGATATGGGCTCGCAGAGCGGCCCCGTGCTGGGACAGTGTATGGACGGCGCTGCGGCGACAGGTAGCGGCCTGGTGACGGCGACCGGGACAGCCGTCGAGGGCTCCACTGAGTAGCGGCGAGGTAATCGGCGATGTCACGAGGGCGTTCGCCTCCCCGAGGGCGCGGTGCGTCACGGCGAACCCTCGCAATCCCAGGTCGCGGTATGGGCATCGGCGGTACACATGGCCGGCTTCCCCGCAGTGGTAGCAGAGCGGGCGGTGGTCAGGAGCGCGCCAAACGTCGGTCTTCCTCGGGTAGCTGCGCTGGGCGACGGGTGGGCGTGTTGGCGGCGGCGGTGGTGGTCAACGGAATTGCGGCGTTACAGGGTCCTGTCGCGGTCGTGGAGAGGGACCTTGACGGCGGGCGACGGCGGCGTAGGTCATCGCTTCTGGCTGGGGCTGCGATGATTGTAGTTGTACCTCGGGAACTTCCAGCGATCGCTGGACTTCTTTCACAATTTCGGCAACTGAGGCCACTTGAGGTTGCGATGAAGGGAAGATCCTTTGAAGCTCCTCTCGTACGACTGCCCTGATGGTCTCGCGCAGGTCGTCAGTGGCCAGTGACTGAACTCCGGTGTAGTTTGCCGAGTTCGTGTGGCGGTTGAATTGTCGGTTCCGCATTTCGAGTGTCTTCTCAATGCTGGTGGCCTCGCGAAGGAACTCTTCTACGGTCATCGGTGGGCTTCGTATCATTGCGCCGAAAAGTTTCTCCTTTACACCACGCATCAGTAGGCGGACTTTCTTCTCTTCGGACATTTCCGGTCGGCGTGGCGGAACAGACGGCTCATTTCCTCAGTGAAGATTGCGATCGTCTCATTCGGCAGCTGCGCTCTGGTCTCCAGAAGAGCTTGGGCTCGCTCTTTTCGCAGGACGCTTGTAAATGTTTGCAGGAAGCTGCTTCGGAACAGGTCCCATGTCGTCAAGGTGGCTTCTCCATTCTCGAACCACGTCCTGGCGGCATCCTTCAATGCGAAATAGACATGTCGCAGCTTATCGTCGCTTGCCCAGCTGTTCAACGTAGCGACCCTCTCATACGTTTCCAGCCAGCTTTCCGGGTCCTCAAATGTGGAACCGCGGAAAGTCGGTGGTTCCCTGGGCTGCTGCAGCAGGATGAGGGACGCTGCGGCTGCCATTGGGGTTGCCTCGGCCACAATCTTCTTGGTCCTCCCAGGTAGAAGTACGTGCTCCGGGGGCAGCTGTTGAAGACGGCGGCTTGCTCGATTGTCCGGGACTACGTTCGTGTTCTCTTTGCGGTCCGGGCTGGATCACGGCTTGTCGGGGGCGTCCGGTACATTAACAAAAAAAAAGAAGCACCTCCAACAGATGCAACGTGGTGGTGATGTTGAAGAACACAGTAGCAATACTGTGAAAGACAAAACTAACTTTTATTGGGCGAACCTGTGCCCACAAAAAGAGGCTACACTTACAGCACAACGGTAGCGGCGAACACGGTCGGCGATCGTCGAAAACCTGCTCCGCGGGTCAAGCGCGTCGGCTGTTACATAGGAGTCGTCGAATGTTCCAGACTAATCGTTGGGACCCGCGTGCCTTCCACGAAGTTCTACACCATTCGCGTCAGGCGATGAAATCAGATAACATAAGGTTCGGCTACAACAGACAGCGAATAGAAGCATCGATGACTTTCCAGAAACTTCGGATAGATGCAGGCGCGTCCCGCGCTGTGCGATAACAATTGCTAGGCGGCGAAACGTGGTCGCCCGATAAAGATAAGTACACGTGTCAGTATTATCTCCTATTGTGATCTATTTATTTTCAGCCAAGAAAATGAAACAATACATTCCGGCGCTGTTGACCGGCAATCAACGCAGCTGCTCCTCGGCCTTCGTCAAATTGTGTCAATCCAGAAAAGAGACCATGTGCTTTGAGCAATATACACTCATTTTGCTCTATATCAACACAGAACCAAACCGGTAGAGTTGCCAGGCCATTTGCACATTACTAAGCTCATTCCGTACAACCTGTGCGTCCATTGCTACGGCAACACGGCTCACAGCAGTGGTTCTCTTTGCAACCGAGCACCGTCAGCTGAAAAAAAAAATGTTAATTACGAGCAGGTGTCATTCCGAAAAAACTTACTAAAAATGTGCGAACAGGTGAAACCCGTAAGAGAGGTGAAATTACGAACAAGAACAACAAGCGTTTATGGACCTCGCATGCGGAACATTGATGCCTCAAACAGAAAATGACATTTCCCTATGATTTACAAGGATTTCCCTATTCCCCGACGTTATTTTCTGCCCCTTAAGAGCTATAAGTATCATTCGAATGCCAACCGAGCGTTTTGTTCGGGAAATGTTTGGCACCGTGACGGCTTCAACAGGGGCTCCCAACCATTCGCTCACAGTCTGCTGGTCACACTGACAACAAATGCGCGGGTGCAATGCATGTCTTCAGAAGCGTAGAAAACCATTTTCGGCGGAGTTCCCGAGTTCGAACCCGACCGCGGCGCCAGCGTTTCGATGGAGGCGAAACGCAAAGGCGCCCGTGTCCTGTGAGATGTCGGTGCACGCTAAACATCCCCAGGTGGTCGAAATTATTCCGGAGCCATCCACTACGGCACCTCGTTCTTCCTTCTTTCACTCCCTCCTTTATTCCTACCCTTACGGCACGGTTCAGGAGTCCGTCGACATGGGAGACTGATACTGTGCCATTTCTTTTCCCCCAAAACCAATTTTCATGTTCATTTTCACCTGCTTCTCCTTTTCAATATTTTATAGAAAGTCCTTAAAGTTTACCTTCTACCGGTAGTTTAGAAAAGCGCACTTCCTTATTCTCACTGCGCGGGTGCAATGCGCGTTTGCACTAGAGTAGATCACGAAGTCTTCCGCGCACAAGTTTATAGTTTTTGGGTTTTCATGCGCCATCTTTTCTCCCGGCGCTCTTTAAAATTACAAGCCCGTACTAAAACTGCGAGAACGCTCGTTTTCGACACGTTTGTCCATTTTTTTCCAAGGTGACCACATTTTACCGCACCGTCAACAAATGTTACTCGAAAGAAGGTGCTTATTGTTGGGGGACGTAAAAAACTCCGCGTCCGCGTAAAACTCAACGTGCCACCATGCGAATCTAGCCGCCAGGCAAAGATTGGGGCGCTAACTGCTCACAACTGGTGTGCTCGTTTCGTGGCATGAGCAGATACGCGTAACTGAGCCATGCTGCGCCGACCGGCGTGATCAGCGATACTGCTCGAAACAAAGCCTTGTTTGGAAAAAATTAAACGTTCCTCACCTTGCCACTATCAGAAACAGGAGGAGTACCACGAGGCGCGCCAGAATACCCGGCAGGACACGGAGCGTGCGCGCCTCTTCACGAGCTGCGTAATTCGAGGTACCGGTCCGCGTGGCCAGTGTCAACTGCTTGAAATCAAGAGTAGTTAGGCAAAAAAAAAACAGTTCTCAACTTGCCATCGATAGAAACCGCACGAGTTCCACTTCGGAGACCAACAGAGACGCAAGAACACGCAGCCTGGGCGATAACAAAGGGGCGCGCACTCACAGGCGCAGCCGCTCAGACGACCGTTTCGCGGTTTCGTTCTTTCTAGTCTGCCCGTCGCCGGTCGCTCACGCCGCCCGCGCGCGCACATGCGAGCGCTAACGCTGATGACCCCACTAAACAGATGTGTGACAAACGAGTCCGTTGGAGCCAGAGTTCGCTGCGTGTCCGCTTTTTATAAATTTCTTTCTAAATGATTCAACTGTGACACACGATGCTTCAGGTGAACCGCGCCCATCCTCACTGCAAGGCAACGACGAAGCTGTGGTCCTTCAACGCCAAAGCCAGTGTAAGCGTGGGCGGCTCGATTTGTTCAGACTGCAAAAAATGACTGTACATTGTTGTGTGATAGCGCCAGCAACTAGCCAGCCTATGTTGCAGTAACCCTGCGCTCCTGATGAGATGCGCACGGCACGCTAGCGGGGGCTATAAGATTACGTGATTCCGATAACCAAGGTGCTTTTTTGGTTGGACCTTGGTCGTTTGTCGTCATAGTTGTTACCTTACGAATGATTTCTGAGCAGCCATTCGTTAAAGGAAAATCATTTGCTCAATACTCACTTCTGACCTTTCTGCGTTCTTTGTTAAGGCGATTTGGGTAACTCTTAAATGTGCAAAAGCCACTGGATTCTCTTGTTTTAATAAAATAATGGTACTGCCTGTTTTGGAAGCGTATTTGAACAACAAGTTTGGGAGTTAGCCATAGTTTGCGAAAGAGCCAATTTCGTTTCACAGTGTGTTACATGCAGCGTTTGAAATTAACAGATCGAGTAATGACACTGACCTAACCGTGATGCGCGTAGGTAGTTCGATTACACTGGAAAAATCATTAAAATTTACTATTACTTCCAACTTCAAAATTTAGATCTTTAGATTCATGGATTACGAAGAGTCCTCATACCATTCCTGGCGCAGTGGTGCACCGGTTAAGCGCTAATATGCGCCACTGCCCAGCGAGTGGCTTTTCCAAACACAACCACCGGTGGGGATTAATTGTGAGACGCGGGTTGCGCTTTCAGGGCAACCCATCGTGACCAATAATTTATTTAACAGCCACCAGCCACGCTGGGCAGGTTGCGATGGCGTCACAAGGTGCGGTGATTGTAAAACATTTTATTCGCCGGGAAGAGCTTGGCAAGAGGTCGCGTTAAGTGGTCGAGAGTACATAGGCCTCGACGACTTTGTCAGCCCACTCCACCGCCAAAACTTGCGTTCTGGGGTCAGAGCTAGCCAGCACGGTCTCCCACCGCTCGAGAGAAGGAGCTGTAACTAGATCACCCGGAGGTGGCTCTATTTTGCAGTCCCACAGGATGTGATCGTAGGTAGCACGTTGGCCACAGTGTTTGCAGTTTGGGTGGTAAAGATCTGGATAAATGTGCGCGAGGAGTGATGGGGTGCGTATCGATCTCGTCTGTAGACGACGCCACGTAACCTCTTGTTCTTTAGTAAGTCTTTTGTCTGGAGGGGGAAAAATTCTCCTCTCTAGTTTAAAATGATTGGTGAGATCATGATATGTGATCATTGAGTCCTTCGTGAAATTCAGGGAGCCAGACTCATCCACTGCCCGGTCGACGAAACCTCGGGCTTTATTGTGGGCTGCCTCGTTCCCCGGATTCCCCGAATGGGCTGGGACCCATATCAATTCGGAATAATTTGGTGAGAATTTGGTTGCGTTAAGGATTCTAAGGGAGGTGTTTGTAATTCGCCCTTTAGCGAAATTATTGATACCCATTTTGGAATCGCTGAGGATGATGCTCCCTTGGGTATGTGCTAGGGCGAGGGCTATAGCCGCCTCTTCTGCCGTTTCAGAGGATTTCGTTTTGATTGTCGCCGAGACGATGTGGTCACCATTCTCGTTCACAACCACAACTGCAAAGGCATTGGTATTTTTGTATTCTGCCGCATCTACATAAAGTGTTGCAGCGCACTGTCTGTATTTCTTATGTAAGGCTTTGGCTCGTGCTTGTATTCTACCCTCCTGGTGTAAGGGGTGCATGTTTTTGGGGAGTGGTTTGATTAGTAGGGCCGTCCTATAGGTGCGGGGTAAGTCTACTTTAGCATCGTTATTCGTAGGTTGAAAGTTAATTCCGAGCCTGGTAAGAATACTCCTGCCAGTTCTGGAATTGGCTAATCGAGCTGTTTGAGCCATTAAATGGGCTTCTTTCAGTTCATTGTAGGTGTTATGTATTCCTAACCTCATAAGCCTTTCGGTTGAGGCATTTAGTGGGAGTCCTAACGCAGCCTTATAGGCCTGCCGTATCAAGCTATCCAATTTGTCCTTTTCTGCTTTCGAAAATTTCAGATAAGGGGTGGCATAGAGTATCCTGCTCAGCGCAAAGCCCTGCACTAGGCGGCATAAATCTCTTTCCCTCACCCCTTGTCTGCGGTTTGCTATGCGGCGGAGTAATCGCGCCGTCGCTTCTACCGTGCGTTTTAGCTTAGTGAGTGTGTCAGTATTTTTTCCATTTGTTTGTAAATACAGCCCCAGTATTCTCATGGTCTGTACCTCTTTGACAGATCGTCCATTAACATAGACGTTTATTTGCGGGGGGGATGTCGTGGTACGCGTACCTCTTTGTTTACGACGGATCACGAAGAGTTCAGATTTTTGCTCAGAACAAGTGAGGCCGGAATCCCATGCGCATGCCTCGATGATGTCCACTGCTGCTTGGAGTGTGTCTTCTATGTAGCTTTCGCATCCTTTGGTTACCCAAAGTGTGATGTCATCTGCATAGAACGTGTGATGTAGGTCTGGTATTTGTGCCAGTTTGGGGGGAATTTAATGAGGGAGAGGTTAAAAAGGAAAGGGGACAGGACGGAGCCCTGTGGCGTTCCTTTACTTCCTAGTTTGATTGGGGCAGACTCTATTGTTCCGACCGTTATCACTGCTTTTCTGTTAGTGAGGAAGGATCGGATGTAGTTGTACGTCCTTTCTCCGGGGTTGATTTCTGACAAGTTTGTCAAGATGGCTTTGTGGGTGACGTTGTCGAAAGCTTTAACAAGGTCTAAACCCAATATTGCTTTCGTTTCTGTTCCCTCGTCAGCTTCAATTATGTCCTTGTTAAGCTGCAAGAGAATGTCCTGGGTAGATAGTTGGGCCCTGAATCCTAACATTGTTTCAGGTAGGAGGTTCATGTCCTCCGCATAGTTTTGGAGCCTATTGAGGATGACATGCTCCATGAGTTTGCCTAGGCATGATGTTAATGAAATTGGGCGTAGATTCTCAGTGCTGAGTTTCTTACCCGCTTTAGGAATAAAAGTGATTTTCGCGTGTTTCCACTCTGGTGGTATGTTGCCTGCATGCCAGTATTTGTTCATAAGGTCTGTAACCGCCGCGATCGACGTTGCGTCTAAGTTCCTGAGAGTCTTATTTGTTACTTTGTCTGGTCCTGCCGCAGATGTTGTCCGCAGTTTTCCAATTGCGTACCAGACCTCTGCGTCTAAATTTGGATTAGGAGTCCCCCGGTAGTCTGGTTGTGTGGTACTATCATCCGTGTTTAGATAACGTTCTGCTAGCTCTTTGATTAGGTCTTCAGTTGTACCCTCATATTTATGTATGAGTCTGTACAGTTGACTTTGTTGCACGGGACGTGTTTGTTCTGGATCGAGCAGGTGTCTTAGAAGATGCCATGTCTTCTTATTTCCGAGCTGTCTATTGACGCTTTCACATATTTGGTTCCATTGTTGTGCGGTGATCTAAGTGGCAGTAGGCCACTTGAATTTTCGCGGACGATGTCGACACCGATGACGAGATTGGATTTTCAGCAGAACGGTAGCCTTAACGCTCTCGCGTTATTGTAGCTTTGAATGGCAAAGGAAAAAAAAATTAAAGGATGGTTACCACTGCTTAACCCCAGCAAACAACATACCTCCGCAGGTGCGCTCAGAAAGGATGGAATGTCTCAGTCCCAGTACAACAGTTATTGAATATTTCCAGGCCGTAGAGGCAGGACACAGAAACACGAGCAAAAGGGCAGTGCGCCCACTAATGCTCTAGAAACGTTTTTTTTAGAGTGTTAAGCAGAAACAAAAACAAATAATAGCATTTTGGTCCCGGAAAGGTAACTGAGAGAAGGTTTTCGCTCTTGCACTCGCCGTTTTGAGAGACCAAACAGTGTTGTTCGAACAGCCGAAGGAAGCGCAGTTCACCCCGCATCTCTTTCGTGTGCCGTCGGCTCCATGCTGCAGGCAGGCAGGCGACGGCGGTGTGCCTTTCCATCGCACAGCCGGGAGCGGCGGTCACCAACGTGCCTGTCTTTTATAGTGTTTTCAACTTCAGCACGGTGCGGCGGTCCCTGCAGGCGTCTCCAACTACCAGCAGTCCTCGTTGCGCCGCTGCCTAGCAGAGGCGCAGTAATGGCCTCCCGTTGCTCGCCCGACTTCCTCGCTGGACCGAAGCCATCTTGCAAACACGTATTCGCGCAGCCCCTAGCCGCTCGCGCGCAAAGCCCCAGTGCGCGGCAGCTCTTGCTCTCATGACTGGGCTGTCGTGAACTTTGTAGCTACGGATTCATGGCAGCTTTCCCGAGCACCTCGGCGTGCCCACATAATTCCTTTTGGAACTGGTGCAGCGTCGCGCGGCGCATCGCAAGTCTTTTGCGCAGCTTCACGGCCCTGCACCATAATGGCGCTTTTACAGGCGTCGTTCGCGCCAGCGGATTTCAAGGCAATGGGCGACTCCTAGCGCGCACTTTGTATCCCTCAGCGCCTCCGACGACTGTGGCGTGTTGTTGGTGGCAGCGTGGCCGTCCACTGCGGTCATAGGCGGGTGAGATCTTCGGAGGCCCACCAGACTCTTGCTGCGAGTGCCCATGGATTAACCTGCTCTACGTACATTTCCGTCCTGTCGCAGCGGTATAGTTTGCGTTGTGTTCGCGTCGCTGACTCCCAACCCGCCCCCACCGGATTACTTGTGCCTTGATCACCTTGATCTCGCCTCCCACGCCGTATTGTACGTGCCGCACGCGTGGTCTGCTGTACCATGGGTGCGGCGAGCCAGGGCTCCTACCTCAAGACGCCCCCCCCCTTTCCATCCGGCTCCAAGCAGTCTTATCTCCACACTTAGTCCCAAGAAAAAAAAAACAAGTTGTAACGAAAATATAACGCGTATGTTTGAGCGTTTGCTGTGCCGTGAGGAGGCGCAGGACAGAAGGCTGCGTTGAATGCATATATATATATATATATATATATATATATATATATATATATATATATATATATATATATATATATATATATGTATTTGCAGTTTTACTTTATCCCGGCGTTTTCGTTGGCAATGTCGTCAAAGTATGTTGGTTTATGCTCGTTTTTTTTTTATTTTCGCATCATAGAATTAATTTTTTTTCCTGTTTTGATAACACGCTCAAGCTTCCTCCGAGGCTCCTGTGATAGGCAAAGCGAGAGGTAGGTTTCACCCTGCAGAAAATCCCTGACCTGAAACCGCGTATCTGTATCGCACGCCCATATCGTCTTTTCTTTTTGCATGCAGGTTGCTCTTTATATTCGTTTGCATTTGCGTGTGCACATATGCTTTTGTACTCTTTAGAATGTTTTCTTAAGGTGCATCAACTTTCAGCCTGTATTATGTTTTTATTGCTTCATTTTTTCACATTTTTCAGAGCTAGAGAAAAATTTGGCCATTATTATATGCTGGTGCCGTAGTGCTCCGTACATTGTGTTAAATGGTGCATACATTTGCATCTCCTGTTTGTGTTCATTAAAATGCGAAAAGCACATCTGATAAACTGAAATTTCATCTGTATTGCGCTGCTAATTCGTGTTATATGGGCGGGATAGTGCGTCTTTTTGAATTCATATTTTCTTTTTGTGTAAAATTCTAGCACATTTCATGTTCTAGTAGCGGGAGCAGCCCAGCACAAAACGAAGAGAGAGGCGGGAATCGACGCTGAATAACAACCAGATTTTTAATGCACGTTCGTCGAATATATACATCTCGCTCGTGGAGGAATCGCCGCTAGGGGCCCGAGTGAGCGGACGCGTCTCGCATCGACTCCGCCAATTTCTGGCTCCTGTGCCCAGCTAAATCTTCACAAAGACCCATCAAGACCCTCAACGTATTCAGGAAGGTACACGGGCTCCAACCGTTATCATCTTTTGGATATGCCCGATTATTTACAAGAACTGGCAAGTGAAAACGTCTCCGCCTGCTGTTCCGCTGCGCTAAGCCTCGCCTCATCGAGGCGAGCCTCGCCGGCGCGCTGCGTTCCTCACTCACCGGCAGCGCACCTACCCCCAGCAGCCATGGAGGTGCAAGCGCATAGGGAAGACCTTCGTCCCAGTGAGTGGACCCCGATACGCCGCGCGTACAAGGGTGAAATCTCAAGCGCGGAAGCGCTTGCCATATCCCATTAAGCAGCGTCTGTTTCATCTACGCCTACGGCGTCCGCGTCCGCTACCCCTGTGACTTTCAAGCCTACATACATGCCTCAACAAGAACAGCTGCGCGCGACGCATGCAGTCGCACACCGAAGCAAACAACTTGCTTCACTCCCTCCCGGCCCTATAGGGGTCGTTTACCGACCAAGAGGAGGCCTCGCTTTGAAAGGCACCATGGCGCAGCCGCTCCTGCAAGCCCTGCAAGTCAGCGCTGCTGGCCGTGACCTCGGGGATATTCACCTGAGGATCCACCCTACGAATAACAGCTTCACGGTCGCTACCCCGCACGAGACAACTGCCCTTCACCTCGTCCAGCTCAGGGAAGTGGTCCTCCAAGAGACCGCTTACCGTGTCGAAGCCTACATTGCACCGCCGGCGGCTGCTGTGCGTGGAGTCATCTCGCAAGCCTACTGGGAGGAGACGCCGGAGCAGATGCTACGGGACCTCCAGACCCGCAACCCGTACGCTAACATCATTGCAGCCCGCAGAATGGGTAGGACTCATTCCGTTCTTATCACCTTTGCGCACGGACCAGTCCCGCATACCATACGCTACATGAGTGTAGTGTACAGATGCACGCCGTACAAGGGAAGTCCAGACGCGTGCACGAACTGTCGTCGGCCGGGCCATAGGTATGACGTGTGCCCGCACCCCAAGACTGGTCTCTGCCCACGGTGCGGAGGCAAGCATGAACCGCAAGATGTGCCCTCCTGCATCCCGACCTGCATTCTCTGTGGAGGCCAGCACCTCACGGGCACCGGCTCGTGCATGGCTAGAAATCGCACCGCCCAACCACGCAACCCATCGCCCCAGAAGGCAATGCCCCCTAACAAGGATGACTTTCCTCCGCTGCAAACTAACAAGAACTACTTTCCTCCGCTGAAAACGACCCTCCCGTCTACTGCAACATGGGCCCCCAAGGCTGCCGGGACGAACACAAGGACCTGCCAGGACCCGGACGTGAAGGCTCTGCGAGAGGAGGTAAAACAGCTCAGGGCAGCCCTCTCTACCGCCACCTCTGCTGTATCTCCCAATCCACCACCCCCCTCCCCTTCACCCACCCAACGCGCTCAACCTCCCCCTAAAAAAAAGAAGGCCTGATGAGAGCCCAGTCGAACCAATAGACCTAGACGCCAAATTTCAGGCCTTCGCCCAAAACTTGGAAGCCAGGCTCACAGAGCGCATTACTGCGCAGCTCACTGCACAGTGCCAGCTTATGATTGAATCTACCATTACCCGTCTAATGGATAGTGTCATACGTAGCATCATGACCAAGGTAGAGGAGCGCATAACTGGCCTCACTCCTGGACTCTCAACGGACTATCCTCCCATAATTCCACTCTCCACACCCCTCCTTCCCCTCACTACGCAACAACATGACTCCTCCGACGGGCCTTAATTCTTTACAGATTATTCAGTGGAATTGCAGGGGCTTTCGGCGAAAGCGCGATCCTCTGCAGCAAATTATAGCAAGTTCGTCATCCCCACCAGACATTATCGCCATTCAGGACGCCAATGTTTGCAGGCAGCTGCCAGGATACACTTTTATCCCATCAGACCCCACTGATCTTCCTCGGGTGGTCACATATGTCTGTAAATCCTTGCATTACGTGGAGCACGTAATTACCTCCCCTATCGCTAACAGCCTTATTGAAGTCTTACCGCCCACACCTGCAAAATCAAGCCTGTTCTTTCTTAACTGCTACCTTCTCCCACGTCAGCCAATTAACTTACTGCCCTCACTTCTCAAATCCGCAACCCAGTTGGCCGGATCAAACCCCCTACTTATTGCCGGAGATTTTAATTGCGCTCACGTGGACTGGGGCTATCGGCGCACCAACCACACAGGCACAGTTTTGTACAATGAGACGCTGGCGCTCCACCTGACCATCTTTAATGATTTCAGCTTACCTACGCGGATTGGTAACAGTGTTACTGCCGATACTAGCCCAGACCTCACGCTTGGTAGAAACTTGGATCATCTGCAGTGGGAAAGAATGCTTTCCACACTAGGCAGCGATCATCACCTAATTCGAATAACGCTAAACTATCGCCGATCTCAGCGCAAATTTACCATTAAGCACACTAATTGGGACGCGCTCCGCAAATTTAGACAAGCGCAGCCAACACAGGCCCCCTTCGACCTAGACACCTGGATTATTCAGTTGCAAAAAGACATTCGCCAACGCACTCAAACGCTCGACTCTACGCCAGACACCCCTGTTATTGACAGCAAGCTCGCCCACCTCCTCCAAGCACAGGACAAAATAGCGCAAAGGTGGAAGACTCAGAAGCACAATAGGAGACAAACTCAAACTTGGCCAGATTCAATCCCAAGTAATACAATGTGTTGCCACTCTTTGCAAAGCTAACTGGGCTCATGTTTGTGACGGTCTCCGCGGCAATCTCTCCACATCCCGCGCTTGGCATCTATTACGGCACATGCTAGACCCCATGCAATCCAAATCTCAGACGCGCCTTAGCATTCGCCGCCTCGCTCACAACCATCGACAGGACACCGACGCCTTCCTCGCCCAGGTGAAATGCACCAATACAACCCCTGGTCACCCTTGCAAGTATCCTGATTATGTAGGCCCATCCCAGCCCGAACTTGACGCCCTTAATACAGAATCAGAATTTCGCGCCGCCCTATTGAAATTACGGAATACCGCTCCCGGAGATGATCGAATTACCAATGCAGCTATCAGAAATCTTGACGATGCTTCCATCACTGACTTAGTCAACTACTTTAACGAATGTTGGAGGCAGGTACTCTCCCTGCCTTGTGGAAGCATGGAAAAATTATTTTTATTCCAAAACCCCACAAGCCTATCACCCTAGGCAACATCCGCCCCATTTCTCTTACATCATGTCTAGGCAAGGTCTTCGAGCACATAATTCTTGCTCGGCTAACAACGTACATGGAAGACAACCACCTTTTCCCCCACAGTATGCTCGAATTTCGTGCGCATATATCTGCGCAGGACGCCCTACTTCAAATTGCGAATGACGTGCTTGATGATACCATCCCCCACCACACTAAAGCTATCCTGGCAGTTGACCTCACCAAGGCATTTGACAGAATTCGACACGATGCCATCTTACGGGAACTGCAGGCTCTACAGGTAGGCCCTAAAACCTACAATTACGCTCGCGCGTTTCTCTCGGGCCGCACTGCCTCCCAGCACATAGATCAGATTACCACATCCCCTTATACACTCGGAGAGCTCGGAACCCCTCATGGGGCGGTCCTTTCTCCCCTTTTCTTTTACGTTGCTCTCATCCCCCTAGCTCACAAACTGGCTCTAATCACACACCTAAAGCATACCCTGTACACTGATAATATTACCACATGGACCACTCATGGCTCTGACGGGGAAATTGAGGAAACTCTTCAGTTAGCAGCAGACACCATCTCCTCTCACGCGTCATCCATCGGGCTCGAATGTTCCCCATCTAAGTCCGCGCTCTCTCCTAATTAGGCCAAAATCTAGCGCTAACTCGCCCATTCAAATCAATTTAAAAGGATCCCCTATCCCCATCACACCCGCCCTCCGCATCCTTGGCCTCCACTTGCAGGATTCTGGACGAAATAACATACCCTTAAAAGGCTCAAGGCCTCCACGCAATCCGTGTTGCACCTTCTACGCCGAGTGTCCTCCCTTAACAAGGGTTTAGACGAAGCGGACAACATGAAAGTAGTGCAGGCATTTACGCTTAGCCGCATTCTATACGCAACCCCATATCTCAAATTGAACCGCACGGAAACCGAACGCGTGAACGCAATGATCCGCCTTGTGACTAAGGCAGCCCTAAACCTACCTCGTAGCACTAGCACAGCCAAACTTCTTGCACTAGGCATGCATAACATCATTGAGGAACTAGTTGACGCGCACCTTCAGACACAGTACCTTAGACTTGCCACGACCGCCACTGGCCGCCATATACTCTCCTCCCTTCGCATCAACATACCCGCTTACCAGTCAGCCCTTATACCCATCCCTCGACACATCCATACACCTCTCGTTGTGAAACCCCTTCCTCGAAACGTCCATCCCCGATATCACATCCCTCGCCGCGTAGCTCGTGCTAATGCCCTCCATAAGTACTATGGGCAAGCCCACGATGCCGTTTGGGTAGATGCCGCATGTACAGCGCATGAAGCGGTAGCAGTTGCCTACAATCCAACCCTACCTCACCCCCTAACTCACCGTCTTCCCTCGGGCTCTACGCCTGAGGAGGCAGAGGAGATCACCATCGCCGTAGCCCTTGCACATTCGGACGCCCAATACATCTTCAGCGACTCCAAAACGGCTCTGTCCAACTTTGCCAGGGGCAGGATTCACGCCCCTGCCTGGCAATTGTTGAACACCCTTACCCAAAATTTACCACGCAGGGTAGAGCTTCAGTGGGTGCCGGCTCACTCTGGGAACCCTGGAAACGAGGCTGCCGATAAATTGGCCCGAGGTCTGATTTGCCGGGCTCAGAACAGTCTCGATCCAGGATTCTTGAGGGAGCGGGCGCACACCTTTGCGGAGCTCACGCAAATACCCCGTTTGGACCGTCGGACTTACCCTCCTCCCCACCCCTCTTACGCACTCCCAACAGATCCTCTTCAGACGCCTCCAGACCCGCTCTCTGTCATCCCCTCAGCTTTTATCCCACTATTGCGGCACATCCCCTGCATGCTCCCTATGTGGTGACCCCCACGCCACACTCTCCCATATCCTTTTCGGCTGCCCTGCTGACCCTCCCCCGCGGGGACAGCACGCCATCTCGAGCTGGGAGGACTGGGAGGTCCTGCTTATGTCTGCAGACCCGACATCGCAGCTTGCTGCGGTGACTCGGGCTGCCGACGTCATGTCCCGACATGACCTACTTGATGCAGTGCGGGACCGCGCAGTGGCCCAGGGACCCAGCTTGGTCTAAAACTCGCTTGCTGAATAAAGTTTTTCTGTCTGTCTGTCTGTCTCACTCGTGCAATAAGGAAAGGACAGAAGCCTGACAAACGCATAAGATATACGCGTGGTAAAAGATTAGGAGAACGCACGCAGATAATCAATTTCGCTGTCACGAAACACTATCGAAAGTATGCTGACGCATATACGTCGTTCTTTTGTCGGATGTTGAAGGCTTCTTCAATCTCCCTGGTCCGTTGATCAAAATATAAGGGGTAGACTATTGTGTTGCTAAGCTTTTGGTGACATTTATCCTCGCTGCAATGTTTTGCTAATTCACTGCTGATCCCTAAAGACCCCTTTAGGGATGTTTTGTGCTCTCGAAGCCGTTCATTCAAACAGCGCCCTGTTTGACCAATTTAGGTGCATCCGCATGACAGAGGTATTTTATAAACCCCCTTTTCACACATTTTACATGCTTTTTCTGGTGCTTTTTCTTGCATTTATTTTTCGATGTTGACTTTGGCGCACAGGCTTCTTAATTTGTTGGGCGCTGACGCAAGCACTTTTACACAAGCTCTTGCGCCTACCTTTTTGGGACTGTGTGAAATGCCATTTTTGTAAGGAAGGACCGCGTACGGCTTCCTTTCTTCTGATGTGGCTGTGACATATTTTCTGCCTCTAAGTGCTTGCAGAATCCCTTCTGCGACACTGGATAGGAGTCTCGTCGGGTAACCTGCTGCTTTCAGCCGACTGTTCTGGGCGTCAAAACGGCCTTGAACTTTATGATGACAGGATCTCGTCAATGCGGCTCTCATTGCTGCTTTTGCTAAGGACTAGGATGACTAGAAGAACTAAGACTACAAATAACAAGTGAACTCCTAGAAAACAACGTTATGCGATTTCTTCACGAAGCTAGAAGGGACTGCTCGCCTACACATCTGCGCTACGGTGGCTAGAAGGGGAGGTGAGAGCATCGGCCGGCGCGGAGTGTAGCAAGGTATCATGCTTGCAGCGGCGGCGCTGCTGTCGACACTTAGATCGCGCCGGCGGCTCGCTACCGCTGCTCGCGCGCTCCGTGAGCGAGGTAGTGTTGCGTTGTTTTAGCGTCGAGGAGCATGCATTGACTATGTGACGCTTGCCCACCACAAGAACATAAAATGCTAATCGGCCAACGTGGCCAGTCATTCTAAGCAGGAAGTTAACAAGCCTAGCATTACATGCAAACGTACTAGACGCGCGAGTAAAGCCGACGGGTACGAGGCTCTCGCCAAAAATTTTCTTTAGCTATTTTTGCCCGTGAAAGAACGCAACAAGTTGTTGCCAAAAAAAGTGCTGGATTTCTCCAGTGTTTTTCTCAAGCCATAAAGAGCAACAGGGCCCTTGCAGTACACCACAAAATTTTATTGCAGGGATGGACAAGTATTTGGGCAAAGCCAGCCAGTAAGGGCAAACAAGTGATGCAGCCTAAAACAGAACACAAAAAATTAACGCACCATGCAAGGGACAACACACCCTCAGGTAGCATGCCTCAGCTTAAGGTGCCGCATTCTTTGCCTCTTTCCCTCTCTAGCCTTGTTCTGTGCTTGTACTAGAAAATGTAGCCTTGTTAGAGCATAAAACTTCACAACATGATTTGTTACTTCTGTGCTGTGTTTGTCGCAGCCAACTGTACTTAGCCAGTTCCTTGCCAAAGAGGGAATCAAATCCATCACACTGTTGGCATTTCGCCTATTGACACTGAAACAATGTGTGAACGAATCCTCTAGCTTCACAATCAATTTCTGAAGCTCCTGAGATGGATATAGCAAGCCTCCATTATCAACCTCTTGTGTAAGGCAAGCTTCCTTTGGAAGTTGAGAGCCAGCTGGAAGGAGCAGTGCTCTAGAGCAGCCATGGCACTTTGTTTTGCTGAGAATTTTCCGAGCAACATATCCTGCGACATAGTAGGAAATCTACGAGTCACTCCTTATTGCTACAGTGGCATCATGATCAGCAAGTAGATCGCAAGATGCAAGCACCTCATGAACTTCGTTCAGGCACCCAATATCCATCAGCTGATCACGCTTTCCTTGAATGCTTCCTGGCCTTTCACTGGTTGCCGAGAGCAGGCTCTTCATCAATGAGGGCGACACATTTCCATTTGGCGGGGCCTTTACTAGGCTACAAAATGACAAGCAATTCACTGATATCAAAAACTGCGACGCTGTAGGGTGATCATTATTGCCTGACAATTGCCTAAGGATACAGAATAAATTTTCTAAGCGATCCTGACTCAAACGAGAGGTCATTAGGTACTTGTAGTCAAGCTCTTCTGTGAGGTAATCAAGAAGGGACATTGTGCTTGTCAGCGTAACACGAAGCCCTTCAGCTGTGCCTTGCGTAAGAAAGCCTACTTTCCCTATTTGTGCTTCCCAGGCGTCTATGTAGGCTAAGAAATCCTTCACCTCGGTGCAACGTTTAGAACCAATGCGCATAGCACCACGACTGCACCTGGATGTCATAGCTGCTATCAGCTTAGACATCCGCCTTACAAATGATGCTGTTGCTGCACTCGAGCCAGCACCGCACACCCGTTCAATGCCATCTTGGTACGCATAGAGCCCTCTCAGTACCTCGTCGCTAAATAGTGAAAAAGCAAAGTTGACCTTCATTTTCTCGAATCCATTCGGCTCAATGACTGCCCTAGTTACATGTGGCATTGCTTTTAGCCTTACAACATCCCTGTTGTCACATTTCCAGGCTTCTATTACCACATCCATTCTAACGTATCCTTCAGGTGTGTGAAAGCCTTTGGACACAACAGAATTACGTACACATTTAACCAGATGAGGAAAGTCCAACAAAAAGTGCAGACTTCTTTTGTCGTCTGCAGGGTGCTTGACCTTGCAGACTATCTTCTTGGCGGTCCCTTCGATGCCAAAAGCACGCCACATGCTCCTGTTCCATGATGCAGCGTCCGTTGTAACAAAATCCACAAAAAGGCCGGACTTTTCAGCTACTAATGTGATGTCAACCACAATATTTGAAAGAACATCTGCTTTCACATTGCTATGTGAACCAAAGGTGGCAAGGATCTGCTGGAAGTTGCCAGAAAATGGCTGAAATAATACCACTAGACCATGGTCACAGGTCTCTTTGCTTTGGTCTGGAGAAGTGTAAGCACCCAGATCAACGAAGCCCTCAATAAAACCACTGTTTGTCACTTTAAGGCGTTCTGAAAGCTTCATTTCGTCAATCAGAATGCCTCCATGCCTCTCAAACTGATTCATGCCCTTGGTTTTTTCGGCGATTGCGGCAAACATATTCTCATTGAGGCCAAAAGAGCTCTTATAGCCCTTCATATACTTGTGCAGGCAACTCTTGCTAGGGAGTACCATCACCTTTTGCTTACGTATGTACTCGTATAGCTTGGGGCTCCTTATTTTCATTAGGATGCACTCCAATACCCATTCTTGGCTATACGTCATTCCCTGCGTGCCTTTTCTTTTTGATGCTTGAAAGCATGCTTGAACTTGCTGCCGCTGCTTTTCAGGCAGTCCAGAGAGGCTCTTCTCCAGCTTCCCCTCTGAAATAGCGGCATTTTCTTCTTTCACTGCTGTCATCATTGTTTTCAGCTTAGCAACCTTCTCCTTTTCGCGACGCAGCTGTAGGTTGCACTTCACAAGTTTCTTTGATGCGTTGGAAACAGGAGCCGCCCTCGCCTTCCTCTTCTTATAGCAAGCTTGATTTACTAAAAGCTTCCGCAGGTACTTGCACTTAATCCATGGCTTCTCACCTTGGGAGACTCCTCGGCAGCCTTTGCTGTGCAGCTTATTTCCGTGCAGTCTGTAATTTACTCGGCTGCGGCTTTGATGCAGTTCACTCGGCGCCAAGCTCTGCTCAAATCCAGGACACACACTCATTTGATCAACCAACTGAAGCAGGTTTTCCACACCTTGGGGGTTAAACACGTCGACTTGTTTCAACGCCGCGCCTTGGACGAACACGGCACACTGATAGTGTGTATTTTCCGCCGAGCACAACACTAGCTTTTTAAAGCACAAGCTGTCACCTGCCTGAGAAAAAACACTGAATGCAAGTGACTTGGGCGCTTCTGCGACAACGTTCCTCGACCAGAATTCACTTGGAAGATTTTCACCCGTTAACTTGTCTAATTTTTCCCGGCTGCAGGCGTAATGAATCGCTGTGCCATCCGCTGCTGCGTCGTCGTCAGTTGCCACGGAGCCCGGGTGCTGTCAGCCACGGATGAAGCAACCTCGCATTGCGAGCCGTCGATCCCTTTTCTTCGTTTCCCGAGCACCTCGCCTCTCGATGTTCTTGACTTCCTCTTCACAGGCAGCCTCTTCGAAAGATACGCTGGAGTGTTAGGAAACAGCGTGGGAACGGCGTCCTCAGACAGGCATGGCCGGCAGCGGGGAATCCTTACGGTCTCCCCATTCACAACGTGGATATAGTCTCGCACGATGAACCTTTGCTCGAAGTGCAATTCACAGAGCACAGATGTTTTCTCCAGGGGCCTGTCTGCACGTGGTACCGCCCGTTGCCACACTTTTAGCCTTTCTTCATCGCTCGGGGCGGCAAAAGTGGAGACTTTCTTGCCCTTGTTTCTGGCGGAGACGTATCCTGACGTGCACCCGGGCGCAAAGCAATGCGTTTGACGGTTGACACGTCTCTCCATACTTACCTGTGTGCTCACGACACGTTAAGTTAACAATGGGTAAGCGTAGTCAGAAAAAAAAACTGATTGCTAGAAACGCAGCGAGAAAACATACAGCCGCACAGAGGCGCATGCACCTGTCAAACGTTCGCCAGCCGGAGAGAGGCCGAAAGGCATCTAAGACGCGACGCGGGAGCCACCTGTCAATAGCATGAATGACTACGACACACGCTTCCGTGCAGGGCCCGCATCGAAACTCTCACCTCCCCCTCTAGCCACCGTATCTGCGCACTCCAAGACCATCAAGCGGGGGTAGCAAAAACAGCAATGACAGCCGCATTGACGAGATCCTATCATCATGAAGTTCAAGGCAGTTTTGACACTCAGAACCGTCGGCTTAAAGCAGCAGGTTGCCCGACGAGACTGCTATCCAGTGTCGCCGAAGGGATTCTGCAAGCACTTAGAGGCAGAAAATATTTCCCAACCACATCAGAACAAAGGAAGCTGTACGTGGTCATTCCTTACAATAATGGCATTTCCTACAATCTCAAAAAGGTAGGAGCAAGAGCTGGTGCAAAAGTGCTCATGTCAGCACCCAACAAGTTAAGCAGCCTGGGCGCCAAAGTATACAATGAGCAAAGGAAAAACCAATGCAAGAAAAAAGACAAAAAAACATGTGAAATGTGCGAAAAGCGGGGTTCATGAAATACCTCTGTCATGCGGACGCACCTACATTGGTAAAAGAGGGCGCTGCTTGAATAAACGGCTTCGAGAGCACAAAAGATCCCTAAAGGGCGCCATCAGCAGTGAATAAGCAAAACATTGCAGAGAGCATGAATGCGCTTCGCAGCTTATCAACACAATGGTTATCCCGTCATATTTTGATCAACAGACCAGGGAGAGTGAAGAAGCCTTCAACATCCGACCAAAGAGCGACGTTTGTGTCTGCATACATTCAATAGCGCTTCATGACAGAGTAATTCATTATCTGTGTGCGATGTCTTAATATTTCACAACGTGAACATCATATGCGTTTTTCATGCTTCTTTCTTTTTCTTCTTATACGAGAGAGATGTATATATTCGACGAACGTGCATTAAAAATCTGGTTGTTATTCAGCGTGTCCCGCCTATCTCCTTGTCTCATGCTGCGCTGCTCCCGTCACAAGAACATGCACCAAGGAGCCCAAAATTTCACCTTATTAAAGCACATTTTATGTAAACACGTAACTCTGAATGGCCGAGCCAGCATGCATGCACGCGAATGGACAGATGCATTACACCACCTGTAACGTAAGCATGTGCCTGAAATTTAGCACACATGTGCGCTTAGATGCCTGAAGTCTGCATGAAAAAGAAGAAATAAATTTATTTAGCCAGAGTATAGAAATCTAGCATTAACGTGTTGGGGCTGTCCCTGGGACGCACAACTTTTTGGACACGGCTAGTTGTGGGGACGTTTTTTGGATGTCTTCAGGAAAAATGAGCACCTCCTGGGGAGATTCCAAATGTCCTGATGGGATATTTATTGGAGATTTTGAGGATGTAATGTGTTTGTTGGGACAGGAGATTGAGCGAAAGCTGTTAAGGTATTTGTACGTTACAGACTTTTTCCTGAGAGAATAAGAGCGCGACTTCACATCTCACCTGGCAGCCTCACATGTTGACAAGGTACCAGTTGCGTCTTCTCAAGCCCTCGCCATACCGTCGTCCTTCGACGATATGGATTTTCCGGTTGGGGATTTCTCAGCTCTCAACGCACCCTCCATCTTCCGTTGTAACCACTTTCGGACGCTTACAGTTCTAACCATCCTCTAGTCACATCTCACTAAGCTCTAGCCGTAATAGCCTCTTCGTCCTTCCATGGTAAGTAACCCCCGGGTGGCTTCCGCGGCAACCGCCGACCGGTTGCTTCTTATTACGCTCTCGCCATACCCTCCTCCTTCCACGGTAACCACCCTCCCATGGTTCCTGCGGTAAGCACGCACTGGTTACGCATTGCTCCGCTCACGGTACACATTGGCCTTTGCACGGTTGCCACACCATGGGAGGTTCCCATGGCGACACATCCAGTCCATTGTTACGACTAGGACAGACAACTACATGCTACTACAGCGCAAAACCCAGGAACGGGAGCTTAACACCTGTCGCTGTAACAAAAAGCCCTACAATAATATAAATCTTGTTTCTAGGAGGGTTCGAAAGGAGTTGGATTTGCCCTCGATTTTTCCTTTCCTGATTTCGCTCTAATGAATGATTTTACTCTAAACTGAGGCTCCTCTTCGCCTACAGCATTTTTCAGGAGGGTGAAGGTGAAAAAGGTAGCTAGACTGGAAAGGGTTCTTCTTGAGGGCAGCTGTCTACTTGTTCAAATCCGATTTCGACGCACCGCTTCCCTTACGCTTCTATTTGGGCTTCTAGTGAATGAAGCCCTTCTGTAGGGTCAAAGTTGGAATGCTTCTGCATGTTTTAAACTTCACATAGACGAGGTAGGCAGAAAAAAGAATAAGACTAAAGCTCGAAAAAATTACGAAATTAATTATATCAAAGCTTAAATGTAACAAGGAAGGATGGCGGAAGGCACCGCCCTAATTACATGTAGATGCTACTGAAATTCTTTCATTTGCGGCCGTTGCAAAACATCTAACTGTGGTCACCTGGGTGCCGTCGGGCCGCTGGACGGCGACGGGGTATGCCCCGTAGACGGGTTCGGGAGCGTCCTGCAGGGGGCTGGAACTGGACATGAAGTAGTGCGAGCCGCCGCCCACAACGACATCGATGAGCGGCACTTGGTAGGCGATGCGTTTGTCCTCTTCCAGGCCCGAGTGGCCCAGCGCCACGATGATGTCTACTCCCTGCCGCTTCAGCCGCTGGGCCTCGCGCCGCACGCACTCCACGTCGTCGGTGAACTGCGTGTGTCCTGGCAACAAAGGCCGCGGCGGCCCATCGGTAAATCCATGCCGAAACGAAGGTCTCGCCTATCTCTCTCTATTTTGTTTTAGAGCATTAGGTCTCCTTTGTTCTTCACTCAGATTTCGGACGTCAGCTTATGCGTCCGTCTAGCCACCTCTCTCCTACGAGCCCAAAACGTTCCTAGCTCTGGTATACCCCCATTTCTATGGGATCGCAAGCCAGCCAACGCTGGATCAATTGGGGTACAAACTGGCAGCCTTCGTATGATTTTAAGGGGAAAGCCTTTAATGGCTCATACTGTCGTCCGTTCACAGAAAGTGTCACACGTTTAACTCGGGAACTAAGAAAGATATCAAAAAAGAGTGGCTGATTCAGATAGGGGAGGAAAAAATGAACCTAGAAGCCAGGCTTGATGATTGCAGAGCGGATAGTTAATTAACTATAGGCAAAAATGCCGAAACTGCGTCATAGTAGTGCGGACGTCGATATAGGCAAAAGAATGGTGC
The DNA here is from genome assembly GCF_052857255.1 of Amblyomma americanum. NCBI lineage: Eukaryota > Metazoa > Arthropoda > Arachnida > Ixodida > Ixodidae > Amblyomma > Amblyomma americanum. The sequence goes on from NC_135503.1 coordinate 180,466,475, forward strand.
GAAGTCACATCCACCAGAAGTCGTCTAGGCATAGCAAAAATTGTCACAGAATGGTCGGAAAAACGCCAAATTTGTGTGAAGTTATATAGATAATGTGTAATTAAGCGTGATTAACATTTAAGATCCCCTAAAGGTGTATAATTTGGGTATCAATAGAGCCACGAGAACGGTTCGACGTCATATCCACCGGAAGTCGTCACGGCAGAGTGAAAATTGTCAGAGAATGGTCGGCTTTCGCCTCTACAGACTTTAGTTGAGAGTTAGGAGTCTCGTAACTTTTTTAATGTTCTTGCATTAGGAGGGTCAAGAAGGCGAAAACTGTACGGTGGCGTCGGTGGCGACGTCGGCGTCTCTTTGAAGCCGTCACCTGCAAGGTGGTGTGTACGGGCGTTTGCCCCTATTTGCCTGTAACCCTCTTCTCTGCCCCCTTTCAAGTTGTACGGGAGAAGAGGAAGCGCATAACCAGCTCTCAGGTGTCTCATCTGTCAGCAAGAGAGGCGCCGCTTGATTGCTGCTGACCTTCCAGCATTGCCTGTCTGGTTGACACATCAGACACCTGAGAGTGGGTCCATGCGCTTTCTTGATATAAGACTACTGGTAGCAGAGAGCCACTTCTGTTTGTGATATGAGCGGAGAGGGGGCAACCCCTTGGTACTCCGGTTGAACGAGTCTTGAGTCACTGACCAAATGTCAAAAAACGGTTAGTTATTGTTTCGGAACCCCTATGGCTTCCTTGGTCACAATGAAGAACCTGCCGAGTAAGAAGCAGCTTAAGCAGCTTTGACAAGTTAACGTAATGATTTTTCGTAAGCCCGGTGAAGATTCCCCTTTGTCCTATTGATACTGTTTGGCATTAATACTATGATAGGTGAATCCATGGGCAGCCGTGCTGAGAGGATTCTTTGGGTAGCAGAGATTTCTACTTCCTCTCAAGCGATTTCATGACCTTCTTTTTGAGCGTTTTCTGCCACAGCGTTTGACACGGTCCGATTCCAGGCGACATCATTGCGGTGATCTTTTAGCCTTGGCAAATTTCCCATCTCGCATATGTAGACGGAGTCGCAATCATCACAAGGTATATTATATACGTGTCGCGAATTGGTAGCGCGTCCCCGACGTTCCGAAAAAACGCACACACCAACAAGAAAAACACACACTCAACAAGCGTACAACACAACAGAATAAAAGGAAAGAGTTCACCAGGTACTGAGCGTCCCAGGTGAAGCGGGGATGCCTTGCAGACAGGGTGAACGCGGGTCGATGCAGTGCGACGTGTCGCTGGCAATGCGTCCAAGGAAGCGGCAGAAGGGAGCCAGGTGGTAGTAGGAGCAGAGCGGGACACAGGGAGACGCCGCTGATCACCCGTCCACGACCCGAAGGACTTGGCGCCCGCAGGAAAACGTAGCCAGGTCCCGTCGACGGCGTCACGAAACGCCAGGGGCTTAAAGCAGGCTATCCAAGAGTTACTTTAGGCAACACGGACCCTCAGTCTATCGGCTGCCACCTCCACACTTGCAACGAACGCAGGAGGCTTGCGTCGGTGATCAAATGGAGGTCTATGGCAGCACGGGCCCAACGTCGACGGCTGCCACCTCCACGCTTGAAACGGACACAAGATGCTTACGTCAGTGATCCAAGGGAGGTCACGGCAGCACCGACCCAACGTCGAACGGCTGCCACCTCCACGCTTGAATGACCCGATCTACGCTGCGCTGTCTTCCTTTACACCTCGGTTTCGTGACACGTCGGCTCTACGCTCCTCGTGCTCGCCCCGCTCTTTGTCGCCGTCGCCTTGCACACACCCTTCGCACGCGCACACGCGCAACGCTGGGCTGGCACGCGTAGCGCTGCGCTGTCCGACGCACCACTGTCGATGCAGCACGTTCAAAAATCCTCCGAGGATCTTTTGTGCACCTCACATATGCCCCCTCCCTCTTTCGAAAAAGTTTTTTCGCACAAAAAACTGCCGTCGGTGCACACAGCACGAATGTTCACGTGGGAAGCAGACAAACGCCGTTGATGCACCAGCACTAATGTTCACGTGATAAACTGTCAAGTTTGACGCCGCCGTAGTCACCGGAGACACTTTATTACAACGTGACACATGGAGGAACATGGAAATGCGCCGAGAGGGAACATGTCAAACCATATACACAGAGGGTCAAACCTTATACATGTGACAAAACGGAAAATAAAAGAGTACAAAATATCAGACTCAATTTTTGAACATGTCTGTATACCATGAAGGTGGATATGTACACAGTGAACAAACCATAAGCGGAGAACGAAAAGATATAAACAACTCGCAGACACTCCTAGACGACATTTGCACAGGTTACAATTGCAAACGCACTGGGTAGTAGCACTATACATTGGGCATTAAATTCCGGCAATTTATAAACAACACATGCAAGCAACGCCTACGTTCTTCGATCTTCAGCCACGTTCTTCTATTACGAAGAGAGATGACGCCTGCAAGGTCTCTTGGGACGCACGCTCTTCGTATCTTTTCAGCATATTGATTCGGAATAGCTTCTTAATGTGGCCCAAGTCGAACCAATAATTCACGTCGTTCTTTTCTCCATAAACCACAAATGGACCTTTCCATTGCATAAGCAGTTTATTGTGGCTACTCGGCAAAAGAATAGGGGCCTGATCTCCAACCCTTAATTGCAGCTTCTTGCTGTTCCTGTCGTAGCAACTTTTCTGAGACTGTTCCGAACGCAACAAATTTTGATGTACCACTCTCACAGGTTGGCCCAGACGTTCTCTTAGATCGAGAACGTAACTATATGTCGTCTTCGTGTCTGCTCCCAGCTCTTTGCTTGTCCAGAGCTCTCTGAGAACTGCCAGTGGTCCTCATACATGTCGTACAAATATCAACTCAAACGGAGAAAACCTCAGGCTCACCTGCGGTTCCTCTCTATGTGCGAATAGAAGCTTAGCGATATAATGAACACAAGTTTTGGGCTGCTCCAGACTGAGCTTGCGCAGCACCTGATTAAGTGTGCCGTTAAATTTCTCCGCCATCTCATTGCACATCAAATTGTAAGTGGTCGTGCTGAGATGTTTCACCGCCGAGAGATCATTGAGCTCTCTCATCATCTCGGAAGTGAAGCAGGAGCCCTGATCACAGAGCATCTCACTCGGAAAACCTATACTTGAGAAGATCACCACCAAACCTTCAGCCACGGTTGCTGAATCTATTTTTGGCAGAGCCACGGCGTCGGGATACCGCGTGGCAAAATCGACGACCGTTAGAATACATCTATTAGTTTTCACAGATGTGGACGACAGCGGACCGACAATATCGACAGCCATACCATCAAACGTAGTGTCGATGAGAGGCATGCATCCCAACGGAGCCCTGCCTACTTTGCCTTTCGGGCACGTCCTTTGGCAAGAGTCGCACGACCTGACAAACCTCGTAATCTCCTCCTGCACACCCCGCCATTTGAATTCTTCCAGAAGTCGATCTGTAATCTTCTTAATGCCCTGATGCCCCGCAAACGTGCTCTCGTGGGCAAGGCTTAACACCTGTTACCTACATGACTTTGGAAGTACTACCTGTCGAACCTCTCTGGCGGAAGCGATATGATAGCGGCTATACAGTAAACCCTTTTTAACAAAACACGAGTGCGAAGTGTCGTGCTTTCCATGGAACACCTTTCCTACTTTAACCAAGCAAGCCTTCAATGACTCATCGTCTGTTTCCTCTGTTTCAAACATTTCCTTGGTCAACCTCATGGGACCAACGCTTAAAGCAGTAATTTCCCTCCTTCGTCCGGAGACTTCCTATCCAGCCAACCCCATTTTTTGGCCCTCGCCCTCACCATTGCATTGCATTGTATTGGCTTTATGGCGCATAAGCAACTTAGGCTATCTTGTGCCAAACACGTGGTATAATTTATTTCAAAAATTGGGTGTCCTCAGCGAAAGTGCTTGTCCGGACAAGGACTCCGAGGAGCCCATCAAATCGAATGCAGACCTCAGCCTTCTTCTCAGGACTGAGAAAATGGATGAGGTGCGTCATAAAATGCGCGAAAGCACGAGGGAAAAAATGTTTAGAATTTTTAGTTCTGCGATATTTGATATCATATTTTGTTTAAGAATGCCGCATCTTTCAGAAAATTCAAAATAGATTACGTTCTTACAAGTGGATTATCTCCTAAACGTAAATTGGATTGGAAGGAAATGCGTTCATCGTAAAAATCAGTACAATATTTTTTTCTTAGCCGTTCAAGTTGTGAGCAAGAGAATAAAATGTGATTAACTGTCAGCTCATCTCCACATTTCTCACATAAGGGTTTGTCTTGTTTTGTCAGTAGAAAGTTGTGTGTTAGGTGTGTGTGCCCGATGCGCAGGCGCCATAAAATTATTTCTATAAAACGTTCCTGATGCCTGCATGATCTCCATTCTCCCAGAATAGGTTTTACTAAATGTAGTTGGTTATTTTCTTCACTATTCCAGGTACATTGCCATTTTCCTGTAAGTTTATTTTTTACTAACTTCATGCAATCTGCATATTGTATATTTACAGTCTTGACTTCCTTATGGCGAGCTTGAGCAGCGCACGTGTCAGCTCTCTCGTTGCCACGAATTCCGAGATGGCTTGGTATCCAACAGAGATTAATTTCATGTCCTTGTGTTTCAGCAGTTATTGTGTCGGCAGCGCTACCAGGATGCGGTTCACCGACAATCCTTTCTTGCTTCTTGTGCAGCTTTTCTTGGCCCTGCTAGATCATGCCGGTGACAGAAGCATGCAGCTGCCTTCAAGAATGACTCACGGATCAGACACTGCCGACCTACGCCCACCAGACCAGCTACACGCGCCCACATGGGATCACCGATGGATTCTACAATCAGCGACCACATGCGCAGACCACTACATGCATCTGGGACAAGTGGCGACACCACCAGACTGGGCTATATATTGCCACCCCACGCGCGCGGCGGCCACTGGGCACGGAAGCGCTACCAGGATGCGGTTCACCGACAATCCTTTCTTGCTTCTTGTGCAGCTTTTCTTGGCCCTGCTAGATCATGCCGGTGACAGAAGCATGCAGCTGCCTTCAAGAATGACTCACGGATCAGACACTGCCGACGTACGCCCACCAGACCAGCTACACGCGCCCACATGGGATCACCGATGGATTCTACAATCAGCGACCACATGCGCAGACCACTACATGCATCTGGGACAAGTGGCGACACCACCAGACTGGGCTATATATTGCCACCCCACGCGCGCGGCGGCCACTGGGCACGGCAGCGCTACCAGGATGCGGTTCACCGACAATCCTTTCTTGCTTCTTGTGCAGGTGAGAAAACGCTACGGCGTTTGTATTCGCTCTAACAACCCATTCTTGTTGGTGCTGCCGTGCCCGCGGCTGTTGTTTGATGTTACTGTAAGCTTGCGCAAACTGCTATTGTTGGGGGGTGATATCGAAGCCAATCCTGGACCGGACACAGCTCAGATACTTACGCAGCTTCAAGAAATTGCCTCTGGCATAAAAGAAATAAAGGAGAAGCGGCTGGCGGACATAGACAATAAACTCGATGCTCTTGCTAGACTAGAGAAACAGGTCACTTGCTGCCAGGAGCAGGTCGCTCAGATGAGCGAAGTCATAGAAAGGTTAGAGGAAAGAATAGACGACTTGGACAACCGAAGCAGAAGATGTAATTTAATTGTCTATGGCCTATCGGAGAGTGAGGAAGAGACCAAGGAAACATTCAGAGAAAGGGTAAATAAAGATATTGTCCAGGATAAACTAGATCTCGACGCAGTGGCCATCGAGCGTATCCACCGTTTGGAGCAGCCTGCTGGAAACAAAATTAGACCTGTTATTATGAAGCTTTTAGACTACAGAGAGAAAGAATCAATACTGAAACGAGGCTTCAAGCTTAAAAATTCCCATCTGTCCATTGGCGAGGATTTCTCGCGGAAAATTAGAGATATTTTGAAAAAGTTGTGGGACAGCGCGAAGCCTAACCGGGACAATGGCGACAAGGTGTCCCTTTCCTTTAATAAATTGTACATTAATGGTCAAGCATTTGTCTGGGACAGTGAAAACGCAGTGAAAGTGCCGTTTGGGAAAAAAAACGACAAAGCAACTACCCCAGAAAGCCAAAACGACAACGTCTCCAGCCCCCGAATGACGCGTCGAAGAGCACATTCAAAAAAATAAAATTATTGAACATAAATGCCAGAAGTGTAGTGAATAAAGTAGAGCAACTCGAAATTGTCCTCATTGACCAAGATCCAGATATTGTGGCTGTCACAGAAACGTGGCTCTCGAGTGATATTGGTAGTCAAGAAATCTTCCCTCCGAACTACTCAGTGATGCGTAAAGATAGGCTTTCCCGGGGTGGTGGCGTTGCGTTATTGATAAAGAACCACTTTTCCTTTATCCCTCTGCAGGACATCCCGGGAGCAGAGGCAGTGTTTTGCAAGATTCTATGTGATGGCGTCAGCATTGTCGTGGGATGTGTTTATCGGAGCCCCTCTTCCGGGCATGATTGCTTGAGTTCTGTACACGATTATATGCAAGTGCACGTACGGAACTCTAGACTAATCATCATGGGCGATTTTAACCTTCCGGATATTGTCTGGGGTACCTTGCACCATACTGATCCGGCCTCAGATGCACTCATTGATTTAATGCTGAATTTTAATCTATATCAAACAGTCTCCCGTCCAACTCGCATACTAGGCACAGCAAAAAGCATTCTCGATCTAATACTAGTAAGCGAGAACTTCCCAACACACCAGACTAAGCTTGACATAATCGACGGAATTTCTGATCACAGTATACCAGTCTGCGAGTTACCACTCAATATTCTAATAACAACCCGCTCCTCCCAATCGACAGTAAGTAATTTTAATAGAGCCGACGACGCTAGTATAACAACACATCTTGCACACGAGTTTCAGATGTTTGCCGAAGCAGCATCTGAAGCAAGCTCAGATGTAAACTCCCTCTGGCTCCAGTTCAAGGAAATCATTTTTTTCTGTATATGCAGATATGTCCCCTCAAAAAACAAGCGCGTTAAAACAAAGAACCCGTGGATCACGCGAGAGGTCATTCATGCAAAACGCAAAGTGAAAAGGCTGCGTCGCTCTATTAAGTCCAAAGGTACTAACCCCGACAGAACACAAAAATTAGCCAGTGCAGTTGAAATCTTCAAGGATAAAATGATGAAATCAAAGGAATACTACTTTAGTGTTACGCTGCCTGACTTCCTTACTTATAGCCCACACAGGTTCTGGAACCACTTCCGCAATAGAAACACAGCAGGACACGAACAGACACCAGAGGAAAACAGTGCGAAGGCTAATTACTTTAATGACTTTTTTCAGTCCGTATTTACCACCGATAATGGCGTTATTCCCCAGATGGCAACCACCCGAACTTCAGATATCAGAGAAATAAACATAACCGATGACGGAATTTTCAATCTTCTCTTGAACATCGATACGAAGAAAGCCAGCGGGCCTGATAACATACCCAATGCATTTTTGAAAAGATACGCCGAATGGTGCAGCAAATATCTCGGCATAATATTCCGCAAATCACTTGCTGTGTCAAAACTACCGGATGACTGGAAGCTGGCGAAAATCATTCCGATCCATAAAGGAGGAGATATCAGTAGTGCATCAAACTTCAGGCCCATTTCACTGACTAGCACAGCATGTAAAGTTTTCGAACACATAATCTCAAAACATCTAACAGATTTTCTAGAGCATAATAAGTTGATATCACCTGACCAGCATGGTTTCCGCCGAGGGCTGTCGACTATCACTCAGTTAATCGAAGTCGTTCATGACTTGGCCCTCAGCATCGATACCTGCAGTCAAACTGATATATTACTACTAGATTTTTCCAAAGCGTTTGATTGCGTGTGCCATAACAAACTAATCGCAAAGCTGCAGTGCATGATCGGGTGGGGGGAAGTTCTGGGTTGGATCAAAGAATTTCTATCTAACCGTTCTCAATTTGTAATCTTTCAAAATATGCCTTCTAAAATAACCGCGGTCACTTCGGGAGTTCCGCAAGGCTCCGTTCTTGGCCCACTTCTCTTCCTTATCTATATTAACGATATAACCACTCAGATTAAATGTAACATTAAGCTATTTGCAGACGACTGCATCATCTACAGGAAAACAGAAAGTCCGGAAGACCACATTGCGCTTTCCCAGTCACTTGACGCTGTGGTGGATTGGTGTGATAGATGGCAGATGACCGTCCATTCTAAAAAATCAGTGTGCATGACAGTAACCAGGAAAAAAGTATCCTCATCTTTCCCTTACAGCATTCACGGTACGCCACTCATGAAAGTCTCCCAGCATAAGTATCTTGGTGTTACACTAACCGCTGACTTTAGATGGGACGTACACATCGCTAATGTAACATCGGCAGCCTTACGAAAACTGTTTTTTTTGAGAAGATGCATCCGACTCGCACCAGCATCTACTAAACTCCTAGCATACAAAACTTTCATAAGACCTATTTTAGAGTACGCTCACACTGTTTGGTTTCCGCAAACAACCACTAACATAGCAAAACTAGAAAAATACAAAGAAAGGCACTACGGTTCATCCATAACAAATATAAGCGTACTGACTCCCCATCGAACCTTGCAGCTATTTCAGGACTCCCGACGCTATCAATGAGAGCAAAGCACGCGCGTTTAAAATTTTTGTACCAACTGTTGCATAACGATTATAACATCAATGTGTCAAAATATATTTGCCCGTCCCAGACTCGACCGACACGACACAAACATGCGCTCACTCTAACTGATTATTCCTATCGCACAGATGCACTTAAACATTCATTTTTTCCTGTAGCCATCCGAGAATGGAACAAACTGGATGCCTCGATTACTCATGCGCCGACCTTAACAACGTTCGCTACAAGGCTCGAGGCCGGTATTGCCGCAGAGTAACGCTCTCAGTGATGCACATGGGCCTCTGGGTATTGATAATCCGTTTCACATCCGTTCTTTCTTGTCGTCTTAATCAGTGCATCACCCCTTGCGTAGTCATAGTTTGTTTTCCTGGGTTCAATTGTCCGCTATCCTTCAGTATTATTATTGTTTCCAACATATACGTATCTTGTCTTGAGCGCCAAGGTTTTTTTTTTCCCCGCTTCTACGTGCATGTTGTTCACTGTTAGCCATGTTTGATCACTTCATATGGTAACCTTGTCTGGAGCCGATTGTACATAGTTTGTCCTCAGGTAGGCAAATGAACCACTGTTCTATCAGATTTATCTTTGCATGTGTTCTTGCCGCATTTTGAAATTTCCTTGTGTTGTGTGATGTAGTTCTTGCCTCATTGTAACTGTTGTGTATGCCCACCTGCTAGGGCCCCGTAAAGGGGCCTGCAGTATTGAAAATAAATAAATAAAAAAATAAATATTTCCTAATAAAGGTTCCCTTACGTTTCTGGTTTTCAGTGCTGTGATTGCACTCAGCGAGTCCGTGTAGATAATGCTGTTTTGAATGTTCTTTTCGACTATTTTTGATACAGCCACCGAAATGGCATAACATTCCGCTGAGAAAATTGACGCGCACTGAGGTAACCGAACTATCTTTTCCCATTTGTCTTGCACCACAGCACTTCCGACGTAAAGTGATGTTTAGAACCGTCTGTATAAAATGCTGTGAATTCTTTGCACTTTTCCTCTTGTGCCAAAAATTCTTGTAGTATGTGTTCACGTGGAGTTTGCTGTTTCTGATATTGTGTCATTGTGTAGTCCCCTACAGCGGGAAAGGTGTACCAAGGTGGCAGTGGTTTGGGTCCCTGGGCGACATCAGGTAGTGTGTCTAAAATGCCCCATTCCTGGAAAATTTCTTCAAAACGGAGGATAAGGGGTCTCGTCGCATTCGGTTTGTTAGTAAAAAGCTGCTTAGGCGGGCACTTCGTAACTATGGAGTAGCAGAGATGTTTTGCTGGTGAACGGGTTTTAAGGACGTATCCACATGTGAGCATGGCTCTTCTATCTGCGAGGGCTGGTTCGTTACATTCGACATATAGGCTGTTTATTGGTGATGTCCTGTATGCCCCACTTGCGAGGCGCAAAGCTGAATTATGTACTGGGTCTAATTGCTTAAGGTAGGATGGTCGAGCTGAGTTGTAAACTATACACCCATAATCTAGGCAAGAGCGAACTATGCGGTAGATGTGCAAAAGGCAGGTTCTATCAGACCCCCAGCGTTTATGTGAAAGCACCTTAAAGATATTTAATGATCGAGAAGTTTTCTTCTTCAGGTTCTTTATGTGGGGCAAGAAGGTCAGTTTTTGTCAAACGTTATGCCCAAAAATATGTGTTCACTTTTTATCCGAAATTCGGTTTTGTTCAGGTGTGGTCTAGGATCTGTCTCTAGGCCATGTTTCAGTGAGAAAAGAATGGCCACTGTTTTCTGTTGGGAGAACCGGAAACCATTTTGTTGAGCCCATGTTGAAAGTTTATTTATTGTTAACTGCACTTGTCTTTCGCAAGTTGATATGTTTGAGGACGTGCAGGCTATCTGCAGATCATCGACATAGATCGAATACATAATAGACCTTGGAGTTATTTTGCTAATAGAATTCATTTTAACAACAAAGAGGGTCGTGCTTAAGGCACTTCCTTGAGGCACTCCATTTTCCTGAATGAAAATTCTCAAGAGGGTTGAACCGAGGCGTACATTGAATGAACGGTTTGACAGGAAATCTTTTAGGCAGTTCAACATCCTGCCACGAATGCCATGTTCAGCCAAGTCGTGGAGAATTCCGTACCTCAAGGTTGTGTCATATGCTTTCTCTAAATCGAAAAAACAGCAAGACATTGTTGTTTGTGTATGAAGGCCTCACGGACAGTATTTTCAAGGCGAACTAGGTGGTCTGTTGTGGAGCATGCCTTTTTGAAACCGCACTGATGGACATCGAGAAGTTCACGGTCTTCTAGCACGAAGTTTAATCTAATATTTACGATACTTTCAAATGATTTTGCAAGGCAGCTGGTGAGGGCTATGGGCTTATAACTACTGGGAGCGGTTGGTGGCTTTTCGAGTTTTAAAAATGGAACGATGATGGCCTTCTTCCAGGTTTCGGGTAGTTTACCCGACACCCAAGCCTTATTAAAAAAACCTATTAAAAAAACTGCCTCTACGGCAGGTTCGGAGAGGTGGGAAAGCATTTGATAGTGTATTCCATCCGTGCCCGGTGCTGTTTGTTTGCAAGCGGACAAAACTGTGCTGATTTCTTGAACTGTAGATAAATTATTACATGGTTCATTTGTATATCCACTTGTAGGGAGTCTGTTTCTCGGCTGTTTTTCACCTAAAATGTCTGCCTGTTCTTCGATGTTTGTCTATATACCAGGAGCTGTTAGGAGAAGTGTGAATGGGGAGTATTTACCATGTAGCTTTCGTACCTTCTTCCACATTTCTTTTGATGTGGTTGAGCTATTTATTGATGTCACGTAACTTTGCCAAGAAGTTTTTTCACGATTACGGCGAATATATCGGGCTTCTGCCCTTGCCTTTTTGAAGTTTAGGAGATTTTTATGTATGGGGTACCTCCGAAAATTTCCCCATGCTCTGTTCTGTTTCTTTTTTGCAAGTCTACATTCTTTTGTATGCCAGGTTTCGTGGTTTTGTTTCACCGCTCCACAATATTAAGGTATAGCCAGGCGCGCAGCGGAGATAATGAAGTTTGTGATAATTTCATAAGTTAATCTGAACTTAAGTTATTTTGATCTATTTTTTCTAAGCTGACATTTTCTCGAAACAGTGCCCAGTTGGCCAAATGGAGTTTCCAACGTCGTGGTTTTGTAGAAACGATTTGCGGAGATGATGATAAGCTTATAAAAACGGGTAGATGATCGCTACCATACGTGTTGTCCGAGATATCCCATTTAAGAGCAGTAAAAACAGAAGGCAATGTAAGAGACAAATCTATGCAGCTCCATTTTCCGGAGCTTGGAGAACAATATGTGTGTTTGCCCCTGTTGAGCAGGCTTATATTATTGCACAGAATGAAATCTTCTAAAATGCGGCCTCTAGTGTCCGTTTGTTCGCTTCCCCACAATTTGGAGTGAGCATTAAAATTGCCGACTAACAGATATGGCTCTGGTAATTGTTTTAAAAGGTCTTCTAAGTAATGGACTGTTACTCTCAGGTGTGGTCGGAGGTATACGGAACATACTCTAGTTGTTTTAAATTGTACTACAGATACTGCAACGGCTTCAAATGTAGTTTGAAGCTTGACTTCACGAGTGGCCATGTTACTTTGAACGACTATGGCGGTACCTCCAGAGAGCCTATTTGTTTGCTCTCGGTCGTGGCGAAAGACTTTATATTTACTTAAAATATTGCTACGGACGCTGGGAGGACGACGAAGTGGTTGGTAACGAAGACGACGCTGAGGTGCGCGCGTGTGTGCTTAGAGTCTACACCAAGCCATCGGTTCCTTGCGTAGCAGGTTACCTCTGCTCTTTCTACTGCTGCTTCTAGCCGCCACGTATCCTTTGGTGGAGGTTGCTAAATTCGATCCCCGACCTCAAGCTGGCTCTCCGTCGTGGTCGCCGTCTCGCCAACATGTCTACCGAGTCCGAGCCATCTCCCTCTCCGTCAACACCGCCAGCGGTCGTCGTCGCCCACCGCCGTGAACCGGGCACGTTCTGCGGCACAGACGACGCTTATGTTGACGACTGGCTGGCCCTTTACGAACGCGTCAGCGCGCACAACAGGTGGGATCCAACGCTGATGCTCGCTAATGTGATATTTTACCTGACCGGCACCGCGAGAGTGTGGTTCGAAACCCACGAAGATGACTTGACCTCATGGGGCATATGTAAGCAGAAGCTCCGCGACCTCTTCGGAAAACCCATCGGCCGCCAACTCGCCGCCAAGAAGGCACTCGCGTCCCGCGCCCAAACTTCCTCCGAGCCATACATAGCCTACATACAAGACGTCCTCGCCTTGTGCCGTAAAGTTGATAAAGACATGTCCGAAGCAGATCTAGTTGGCCACATTCTGAAAGGCATTGCCGACGATGCCTTTAATCTGCTTCTATGCAAAGACTGTTCCACGGTCGCTTCTGTTCTTGAGGTGTGCCACCGTTTCGAGCAAGCCAAACACCGGCGCATTTCTCACCGTTTTGACCAGCTGCCGAACACTGCTGCTAGCTCCTCCTGTGAAGATCTGCCAACATTGCGGCAGCTTTCCGACCCGGCTAACTTAACCCGTATCGTGCGCCGCGAACTGGAGGCGATGACGCCCGCTGTTTCTTCCTTGCCACTGCCGGACAACACATTGGCCCTCATCCAAGCCGTCGTTCGCCAGGAGGTTGCGAACTTGGCCGTCCCTTCTCCTCCCGTCGTGGACAACGCTCATGACAGCCCGGACCCTTCAGTGATCGCAGCTGCCACTTACAGTCGCAGCTTCTCGCCTCGGTACCGATATCGCAATCCTGCCGAATGGCGTACCTCTGATGACAGGCCGATCTGTTTTACCTGCTCTCGCGTCGGACACATCTCCCGTCACTGCCGCAGCCGTTGGTCCCCGCCACCTCGCCCCTACTCCTTCGTCGACCGCCGCAACGACTACGGCCCGCACCGCTTCACACCACGACCCGATCCGATCCCTGACGAGCCCGCTCCGCACGCTCGTGGGTCCAGCCGCTCACCTTCCCCATTAGGCCGCCGCTCCCGTTCTCCTCCCACACGCCGCAGCCCTTCTCCTTCGACCTCCCGCCATTTCTCGGAAAACTAGCCGATGCAGCCCCCGGAGGTGACGCTGCATCATTGACCCGGCCTGAAAATCCTCTCTTGACCCCCGCTGCCCAACGTATTCTCTTGAATGTTCTCGTGGATGGTGTCCCGGTCCTTGCCCTCATTGATACTGGCGCCCAAGTGTCTGTCCTGAGCTCTTCTTTACGCCGCCGTCTGAAGAAAGTTTTAACGCCTGCCGCCATGTCCACGGTTCGCGTCGCCGATGGCAGCCCCGCTGCCGTGATTGGAATGTGCACTGCGAGAGTCAGCATTGCCGGGCGTCATATACCCGTTCTGTTCACCGTCCTGACCCGGTGCCCTCAGGACATAATTCTTGGCCTTGACTTTTTAACCGCCCATTCAGCGCTTATTGACTGTTCCTCAGGCCTTCTTCGATTGGATCTGCCCCTGTGCAATGACGACTCCACCAGCTCACCTCGCCTTCAATCCACCGAGTTTGCTCGTCTCCCGCCACAAACTGCTGTCTACATCCCTCTGTCACCTTCTCCTCCCGTCCCTGATGGAGACTACGTAGCCTGCCCTATCACTGCTGTGATTTTGAATCGTAATGTCCTCTTTCCCTACACCATTGTCCACATCACCAACAACTGCACCTGCCTCCCTGTCCTCAACTTCAGCCTGTCCCCTCAGGTACTTCCGACCGGCATTTCCCTTGCTGATCTGTCACCATTGACCGATTGCACAGTTTCTGTCCTGGCTCCTGACCCAACGACTGCCGTCTCCAATGTCCCTACATCGCAACCCTCCCGTGAGGACTCTATTTCCCGGATGATCGCGGCCGATCTGCCCTCTGCTGATTCTACAACACTTCACAGCCTTTTGTCCTCCTACAGTGATATTTTTGACTTCGGGGACCGTCCCTTGGGTCAAACCTCTGTTGTCGCCCACCACATTGACACCGGCGATAAGCCATGCCTTTCGGCCTGTGCAATGCCCCTGCGACCTTCGAGCGCATGATGGACTCCCTCCTGCGGGGTTTTAAGTGGACGACATGCCTCTGCTACCTAGATGACGTGAATGTTTTTTCGTCCACATTCCAAAGCCACCTGCATCGCCTTTCAGCCATCCTTGCCGTCTTCCGCCGCGCCGAGCTGAACTCGAAGAAATGTACCTTCGGCCGCCGTCAGCTCAAGGTCCTTGGCCACTTGGTCGATTCTGCTGGGATCCAACCCGACCCCGACAAAGTCCGCGCCGTGCGTTCATTTCCTACTCCGCGCTCCTCCGGTGATGTGCGCAGCTTTCTCGGGCTATGTTCCTATTTCCGCCGGTTCATCCAGAACTTTGCGGAAATAGCCCGACCTCTAACCACGCTCCTCACGAAGGACATCCCGTTCTCTTGGGACCCCCCCCCCCCCAAGCTGACGCCTTCAGAGCCCTTATCAGTGCCCTCACTGCTCCACCTGTGTTGGCGCATTTTGATCCTTCAGCCCCTACGGAACTTCGGACCGATGCGAGCGGCCATGGCATTGGTGCCCTACTTGCTCAGCGGCAACGCAACAAGCTTCTCGTTATTGCGTACGCCAGCCGTCTCCTTTCTGTGTCAGAGCACAACTATTCTATTACCGAGCGGGAATGCCTCGCTCTGGTTTGGGCTATTGCAAAATTCCGCCCTTACTTGTTTGGGCACCCTTTCTCTGTTATCACGGATCACCACGCCTTATGCTGGCTTTCTTCGCTCAAAGACCCTACTAGCCGGCTGGGGCGCTGGGCTCTTCGCCTTCAAGAGTACACATTTTGTGTCGTCCACAAGTCCGGCCGCTTGCACCAGGACGCGGATTGCTTGTCCTGCTACCCTGTCGATCCGCCTTCCTCCAACGAATGCGAGGCTGACGCCTGCGTCTTATCCATCTCGGCCTTCTGCAACATTGCGCAAGAACAGCGCTTGGATTCGTCGCTACGTTCCCTCATTGACCGCCTCACTGCCAACCGCTGTGATGCATCCCTCGCCCCGTTTGTGCTCCATGAAAACGTCCTCTACCGGCGCAATATGCGGCCTGACGGCGCTGACCTCTTGCTCGTGGTCCCTCAACACCTGCGCAGCAGCGTCCTTGAACAGCTTCATGACGTTCCCAAGGCCGGTCATCTTTTAGTCTCCCG
This sequence comes from Amblyomma americanum, assembly GCF_052857255.1. NCBI lineage: Eukaryota > Metazoa > Arthropoda > Arachnida > Ixodida > Ixodidae > Amblyomma > Amblyomma americanum. The sequence goes on from NC_135503.1 coordinate 180,482,356, forward strand.
CACCTACGACAGCGTTCGCCGCCGCTTCTTTTGGCCCGGTCTATACCGTTCTATCCGCCGTTATTTGGCAGCTTGCGATCTGTGCCAACGGCGGAAGACGCCCTCGGTTCTCCCTCCCGGGCACCTTCAGCCGATTCCCATCCCCGTAGACCCGTTTTCCCGTGTCGGCCTCGACCTGCTCGGCCCTTTTCCGGTGTCTGCTATGGGAAACAAATGGATCGCGGTCGCGACGGACTACTCCACGCGCTACGCTATTACTCGAGCGATCCCAACCAGCTGCGCAACTGATGTCGCTGACTTTCTCCTGCACGACGTCATACTCCACCACGGTGCTCCCCGTCACCTGCTCACCGATCGCGGTCGCTGCTTTCTTTCCAAAGTGGTCGCCGAACTCCTCCGCTCCTGCTCCGTCCGTCATCAATTCACCACGGCCTACCATCCGCAGACGAACGGCCTCACTGAACGTCTGAACCGTACCCTCACCTACATGATTTCTATGTACGTCTCCGACCATCACCGCGACTGGGATATTAGCCTCCCATTTGTTATATTCGCATACAATTCTACGCGTCACGATACAGCCGGTTTCTCCCCTTTTTACGTTCTCTTTGGCCGCGATCGTTTGCTGCCCTTCGACAGTGTACTGCCCGCCACCGCCTCCACGAGTCCTAACGCTCGGGACGCCATCGGTCGCGCCGACGCTGCCCGTCCTGTCGCCCGCCAGCGGCTGTCGGCCTCCCAAGTCAATCAGAAACGACGTCATGACTGTCGCCGTCGTGAAGTCACCTACTCTCCTGTCTCCCTTGTGTTACTCTGGATCCCTTCCCGCCGTGTGGGCCTTTGAGAAAAACTGCTTCCCCGATATACAGGCCCTTATCGGGTCGTACGTCCGGTGACCGCGGTGACGTACGAGATCACCCCGCTACATCCGCCATCTCCGGCCGCTGCACCCCGCACCGACATCGTCCATGTGTCCCGCCTCAAACCTTACAACTCGCCGTCTAGCTGGCCTGTGTAGTGCGCACCGGGACGGTGCTTTTGCCGCAGAGGGGGGTCATGCTACGGACGCTGGGAGGACGACGAAGTGGTTGGTAACGAAGACGACACTGAGGTGCGCGCGTGTGTGCTGAGAGTCTACTCCAAGCCATCGGTTCCTTGCGTAGCAGGTTACCTCTGCTCTTTCTACTGCTGCTTCTAGCCGCCACGTATCCATATTTTTATGTTTTGATCCCAAGTTTGTCTCCTGGAGACACAAAACAACCGGAGAATATAAAGCAAGAATATCTTTTACGTCACTGTAGTTTTTTAGTATGCCTCACAGTTCCAGTGAATTTGGAACGCCATATCCAATAACGTTTGGTGAGATATTTAAAAAACCTATGCTCCCGGTTTTGTGGGGCCTGTTATTGGAGTTTTAGCTCCCTTTTAGTGTTCAAGGGAGTTCCGCCGCCGCTGCTGCGGAGGCGGACTACTGCTTATATCCATCGCCTCATGCGAGGCGATTGATTTTCGCGGAGAACCCGCGGGGGTACGGATTTGTGGCTTCTCCGTACGGGGGAAGCCGTGCGGCCTACCGGCTCAGGGGCCAGCGAGCCTTTTTTTTGAGATGACAGGGCAGGCTTGGCTGCACCTGTCAAAGATGTGGATGGCTCTGCCTGGGCAGTGGCCTGATGATGGGGTGGTGTATCACCACTCCCGCCAACTTTGGTTGTACCAGAGGCCGCTGTCAGGTGCACCTCTGGAATGTCAATGGTGCCGACACCAGAGTGCCGTTCGAGTGGGGGAGAGCAGGCACACATCAACGATGGTGTACTGTGTGCCCACTGTCACCAGACGCCGCTCGGCCCCCCCGGCGCACGGCGTCAACTATGACCTGGCTGTCTCTTCCTTAAACTTTTTTCTTGCCACAGGGTAGGATATATTTTCTCACACTTTCAAATTCAAATTGAAATTTATTTGCCACCATGGTACAGATGATGGCGGGGACCCGTAGTAAAAGCTGCCGTTTGACAGCTTGACAAGGCCACGGGCCCCCACTTTGACAGCAATACAGTAAAGAAATAAAGAAAATACAATACAATACAATAAAAAAAATAAAAAAAATACATATAGCAGAGCTGTTATCCGGTTACAGTAGTCAGCATAAAATAAACAGCATTGTCCTGGCTGGAAAGAAAATTTACAATGATGGTGAAAGAAAGAAGAATTAGGTAGACAAATCACAGAAAAATGGTTAGGTGTAGTGTAAAAAAAAAAACTCGAACAGTTTGTGGCGTGTTGTGTTTTGGAGATCAATATCGTTTTGTGCGAGTTTGTTAAGAAGTCGTGGTAGTTTATTTTCTAATGTTTGATTACCATAGAATGTTCCGTATGTTTTTACGTTCCATTGTGATATATTTCTTGTGCTGTACATTGCATCTCGTTTTTCTAAACCAGCTAATTTTGATAGAAAAGATATGTTCTTCAACACCTCGTTTTTCACACACTTGCTCAGACGATAGTCATAAAGCTTAGTAATTGGTAGTAAGTTATACTTTAAGAAAAGTGCGGCCGTATGGTAGGTATGCGAAACATTTTCAAAAATTCTTAGAAATTTTTTCTGTAACAAGTGTAGTTTCTGAAGATTGCCTGCTGTTGTTGCACCCCAGGTTAAATGGCAATAGCTGAAATGAGATTGTATCAATGAATTATATAGCATTAGCATTACATTTCGCGGCAGTATCTCACGGTTCTTGTAAAGATGACATATAATACGTGAATATTTATTTGTTACAAAGCTAACATGATCATCCCATGACATTCTTTCATTAAATAATATACCTAATGTTTTAAATGAAGGCACAACTTCTAAGGGTACGGACTGCAGGAATATGTTCTTAGTGAGACAGACCTTCTTGTTTGTACCTCTGAAAACAACGACTTTAGTCTTTGCTGTGTTAATCCGCAACGCATTTCTGCTGCTCCAGTTTTCTATTTGTTTCAGTGCTGGTTTGTTTTTCTTTCTTGAAAACTTCGCAGGTTCGCGAGCAGGCTGCGTGGGGACCTTTGCAATTCGCACATTTTATTTCAGTTGCTTGGCATGTTCGGTTTCGGCACATTTGCCCCAGGTCTGCTTGCCTCTGCATGTCTTGCTGACATGGCCATACCTTTGGCATTTGAAACATCTCCTAGGGTTAGGAATGTACGGGCGCACTGGGCACCTGATGAATGCCACTCGGACAGACTCGGGCAAACGAGTGCTGCCGAATGTTAGAACGATGTGAGGTGGTGTTTTTTCTTCTCCGTTGCGCTTTATTGTGATGCGGTGAAGGGACGTCACGTTTTGGTCACGCAAATTCTCGAGGAGCTCTTTTTCATCCTCTCTCATTAGCAAGCGCTCAGAAATTACTCCCTGAACGCTGTTCAGGCTTCTGTGGGGTGTTACAGTAATGTCAAGATCGGCAAGCTTCTCTTGTTTGAGTAATGCATCACTCTGCTTTTTGGATTTCACTTGTACAAGAAGATCTCTTCAGAATAGTTTTTTTGCTTCATATTCCTCGCCTATGTTAGCCACTAGCCACTTTTGTATTACAAACACTGATAGTGCTGCCACTAGAGCGTTTTGCTCAACAGCGTGGACTATCAGGAAATGTGGGAAATTTTCAGTAGATTTTGCAGTTGGAACTGCGATTCCTTGGTGAGGTACCGTTTCCGGTTCCGATTGTTTTTTTAGGGCGGGAAATTGAGAATCCATGCGGCATGTAGGGATTAAAGGTTCCTATTCTGACACTTGTGCTTCACCCTTATAGACACAAGAAGGTCCCAAAGCCCCCACCTGGTATACAGATGGGGAGCCCGCCGGCCGGGGCTTGACCATGGCCCCGACCGCCACCGTTCATGGTTTCTACCCTTCACCTTAAAACCTATCGCCAAGGTGCGGATGACAGCTTCGGTATGGGAGCTAGGGTCCGCGGTGGCGCCAAGCACTATCACTTTGAGACTCAAGGCGCCCTTGCGGGCCCTCGCCCTCATCATTTTCACTCGGAACTTCGTCAATGACTATGCCAGAATATAATTTAGCAACGCCTTTCGATTTATTTCAATTCATATCTATATTTGACGGCTCACGGGCGTCTGGTATATTTGCAATTATGACATCGTAGAATGGTGTCTTCATGCACTTTGGCAGGGCCGTGCCAGTGAAATATGGGGAAGCGGTATAAACTTCTGCCTCGGGAACTTCCAGACTACTGCCATCAACAAGGAACACCGTAGATCTCAAGCCGGTGAGATCTGAATCAGGAACTAGGGCTTTCCGAACAGCCACTGTATTGCCCCCAGTGTCCCGTAAAAATAAGTACGGGTACGCCTCGGAGCTCTGTCTCTAGTACAGGCATGTATTGGGCGTCTGCAGGCTTTTCTGGACATCTGACCATTACTTTATCCTCAGCTGGTTTAAGCCTATCTTCTGTTGTGGACACATTTTCAGGCGCAACCTTCCCTGCCTGAACACAAGACGACTGCTTCTGGTTTTTGTGCTTTCTTGTGCGGGAACTTACATCATGCCCTGTTTTTCGACAATAAACACAATAAAGCTGACTTGGCTTAGGCCGACAGTCGGCGACCTTATGTGCATGTCGATACAAATGAGGCGCCTTCCTAACTTTCTACTTGATGGACCATACTTCTCTCTCTGGATGTCCACCTCGAACATTTCTTTGAATGAAGACAAGTTTGTTTGCCGCTGGACCTTTAGAAATTTGTCTGTTTCCTCAGCTATTTTTCCAACGTCTTGCACTCTTTTTCTCGAAGGAAAATCGCCAGACGACTGTGAAACTTCCTCATGAGCGGCTCAGCAACCACCAAGTCGCTTAAATTATTGTACGTTGTGGCCATTCCTGACATATCGACGCATCGATCGAAAATACTGAACAAGCGTGCTTCGTATTGCTTGTCTGTTTCGTTATCAAGCGGATTACTTTCACGAAACCTTTCGCTATTATGTTATGCCGTAAGCCGAAAATGGGGCAAGGCTAGTTTTGCCTTATCATAGACCATTGAATCTGCTGGGGACACTCGACCGAATACACGGAGAGCTTCCTCAGTCAAATACATACTGAGTGCTGTAGCACATTTTTCCCTTCTGCGATGCGGAGGGCCACGGTGCGGGTTATCGATTACCCGCACCAGCTTCGGCGAGCCTTAATTGGAGCTGCAATCTAAGCAGTTCAGCTTCTGCTAGCGACTTTGCATGCTCGCGTTCGGCTTCTGCTAACAACTTTGCATGCTCGCGTTCGGCTTGTGCTTTGCGCTTCTCAGTCTCTGCTTGCGCCTTGGAATGCTCGAGTTCGGCTTCTGCTTGGGCCTTGGCATAGTCGCGTTCGGCTGCCCGTGCTGCGCGTTCATTTTCCTGCTTAGCAGCAACCCACAAGCGCAGCTCGGCGTCTTTGAAACCCAACTCTTTGCCCAATTCAAATAATTCTTTTAGCGTGCTCATCGCTTCCAGATTCTTAAAAAAATCTCTCCATATAAGTTAAACCGCTTCGTCCTGTCGCGCGGACGCGAATTGTCGCGAATTGGTATCGCGTCCCCGACTTTCCGACGGAGAACGCTATCACGTGCAGGTTTGAACGAGAGTACAGAGATCAAACAAAACAAACCGAAGCCTTATATATAATTTAAAGAAAAAGGGCCCAATAAAAATCGCACACGCCGACAGGAAAAACAGACACTCAACAAGCGTACAACGCTACAAGGCCCACCCGCCCACGGCTCCGGCGCGCCCTTGCATACAGCCTTGGAGGTACAGCGAGAGATTGTCGGCATTGCGGGAAAGCGGAGCACACCCCTCTTTGCTGTACAGCAGCTGGCCAGAGCCATCATACAGGAGGAGCTCCAGGACCATTTCCTCGTGTACACCGACGGCTCACTGGCCCGCGACAGCTGCTCCCTTGCAGCGGCGGCTACCATCCCCGCGCTGCGACTGCACAGCCAGCAACACGCAACCTTCCTGGGCTCCTCCACAACTGCGGAGTTGATGAGGATCCAGCTCGGGCTGGACCTGCTGCTCACCCTCGGCCCTCCGCCACCCAGGAGTGCTCTGCTGTGCGACTCCCGCGCCGCCCTCAGCCGCCTGCAATCTAACGGCCGCGGTACTCCACTAGTGCGGGAAATTCGCTCGCGCATCGAGCGACTCGCGCAGAGAGGATGTGCCGTGCGTGCACAGTGGGTGCCCGGTCACTGCAGCATCGCCAGCAACGAAGAAGCTGACGACCTCGCGACCGCTGCACACCAACTACCTGCCAGCGATCTGCCCCTTGCGGTGGGGGATGTGCATGCGGCCATCCACGACCATCTCTGAAAGCAGCACCCCGACCCACGCATCGCAGGAGGTGAGTGCATCGACAGTATCACCGGCTGTCGCGCACTTACACGGTCACAACGTGTAGTGATCCTCCGCGTGCGCATTGGATGCGTGTGGCCCGGGGAGCGTCACGGAATCGCGACGAGTGGATGTGTGTGACGGATGCGGTGCAGTGGAAACACTAGAACACCTGCTCCTTCACTGTGCCGCGTTCGCCGATGCTTTGGTGAGCCTCTCTCTGCATTCCTCGTACACACGGACTTGACGCCCCGTCTGTTCTCTGTCAGGTAGTTACACGCAGTGACCGAACGCTCCGCGAGTTCTACCTTGAACGATTAATAACTGGACGCCCCCACTCCAGTTGTTGCCAACACAGTGTTTTGCGCGTGTGTTTTAATTACTCTAAAACGAACTAATCACGCGCACAACCTGGACGCATTTCTTATTGTGTAAATAGTTTGTATATATTACTTCTCCCCCATCCTCTCTTCATGTCCCCTCATCTCTTTCATTTAATTTCTCCATTCTGCTTGCTATCCTTATTTCCGCTGCCCCAGCTCAGGTGCTTCAGTATCGATGGGAGATGCCGGGTCTAGCAAAAATGTTTTCCTTCCTTTTTACTATTGTTTTAATAAAAAACCACTACCACCACAACAACACTTCAGAATAAAAGGAAAGAGTTCGCCAGGTACTGACGTCCAAGGTGAAGCGGGGAAGCCTTGCAAACAGTCGAACGCGGGTCGATGTAGTGCGGCGCGTAGCTGGCGATGCGTCGAAGGAAGCGGCGGAACGGAGTCAAATGGTGGTAGGAGCGGAGCGAAACACTAAGAGACCCCGCTGATCCCCCGTCCACAGCCCGAAAGACTTGGCATCCGCAGGAAAACGTAGCCAGGTCCCGTAGACGGCGTCACGAAACGCCAGAGGATTAAAGCAGGCTATCCAAGAGTGCTTTTAGGCAACACAGACCCTCAGTCCATCGGCTGCCAGCTCCACACTTGCATAAAAAGCAGGAGGCTTGCGTCGATGATCCAAAGGAGGTCCACGGCAGCACGGACCCAACGTCCGACGGCTGTCAGCTCCACACTTGAATGACCCGACCTCCGCTGCGCTGTCTTCCTTTACACCTCGGTTTCCTGACACGTCGGCTCTCCGCTCTTCGTGCTGGCCACGCTCTTTGTCGTCGTCGTCTCGCACACACCCTTCGTACGCGCACACGCGCAACGCTGGGCTGGCACGTGCAGGGATCCGCTGTCCGACGCACCACTGCGGACGCACCGCGTTCGAAAATCCTACGAGGATCTTGTGTGCACCTCACAATGCGTTATCCGGGAACTTTGAAAAGTATCTTTCACATTAAGAAGAGCCCTGCGCAGTTTGCTTGTCGGCACGACGGCAATGTGCACATTGTGCTATCAATTTTGACCAATTTGTCAGCGATTTACTGCAAAGCCGATGCCGCAGCTCTGCTGTGTGCACTGGTTAACCGCCATCTGATCGCGGACTCGTCTTACCCGCAGTCGGCAACCTTCTCCGAGGTCAGGGGGCCCCGCAGCTCCGCAGCTGCAGCGAGCTATGCCTACGATGGAACACTGTCATCCTCCTGGCTATACGTCTCCTGCCAAACGTGCTGTCGAATCGATATGCCAGTCTAAAACATCCTTCTAAGGAACCGCTCAGAAGAGAGGACGCCTGTCGCCTCAACCTGGCGTATTGCCGCTGTAGAAAGCAGTGACTAAGCCGTTCGAATCCTGCGATCTGTCAACTTTGCCACGCCATCTCCATCAACCGACCTTCGACAAGTGCCTTGGAACACATCGATCTCAAGGCTTCGCAATTCACCGCCCTCATATTCTTCGGCATTCCTCGACACCTTGGAATTTCGTCATTTAGGGTTACCACCCCAGCAGACCACCGGACACTAAAATCTGGACCCATAAGTCTCAATACCGGCCTTTTTGGCATTCATAGCCGACACCGGCCTGCCCATGTATCTATAACTCTGTTATGCCGAAGGGCATATTTGGGCAATTAAAAAGAGTTCCTGAATGAAGCTGTGCTCACCGGAACATGTGCGGACTGCTTGGTTCGCAAGTGGTGCCACGACCGAGCTCTTTTTGAGCTAATGGGTGCACTGACTAAAAATCAAGGTACCCTGCAGAAGGGCTGGGCTTCCTGTACACGCTAAACGTTAGGCCGGAGGGCGAGCCTGTTACGAGGGTATTGAGAAATGGAATGCTCCGTTGTCTTCTTCTTCTACAGTAAATATAATGGAGGCCTCTGGACTGTTGATGTGATTCATGTTATCTGAGGAAGCGTAATCTCTTGTCAAGGATGCAGAGCAATCGTCAGCGTACCTCAAGAACACTTTCGATCAATGTTTGGATGTCTGCAGGGCTTTTTCCTCAATTGTCTACATCACTAAGTTGCCCATAGTAACGGAAATCGCTGCACCGATAGCGATTCCGAATGTTTTCATTGCTGTGGAACCATTTTACTGGAAGTAAGTGTTGCTTAAGCATAAGCTTAGGTGATTGTGATGCTCAGTGACCTCAAATGGTGTAAGATTTTGAAAACATGCGACTTTGGCCAGAAGTTCTCTGCAAGTGTCGACAGCAAGCCTGACTGGAATGTTTGTGTATGGCGAGCAGACCTCAAATGAAACCAGTATACCATCGTCTGCCAAAACGGTGCCGGCAACCTTGTTCATGAAATCAGCTGGGTTGCGGACATATGTGTGGGTTTTACCGACCAACGGCGCAAGGACTTTGTGTAGGTGCCCTGAGAGCCTGCGGAGAGGCGATCTTATAAAATCAACTATGGGGTCGTAACGGGATTCCTGTCTTGAGAATCTTTTGGAGCCCGTGGCGCGGACCCATTGGGGCAAGGCAGTTCTACAGAGTCCAACATTGTAGAGCGTAAGATTGCGCACTTGTGTTGCACTAATGCGTTAAAGAATTTGCGCGTGCATTCTATGGGACACTGCCACAATGAGCAGATTTCTCCGCTTGCCTGAGCAGGATTACCGGAACACGTGCTTATCTCTGTTGCTGGTTGACTCGTGAAGAAGATAAAAGCAAGAGATGAAGGGACTTTTATAGCATACAAAGAAAAGAATGGTTCTGTTGTGCCCTGCATGCTCGCCGTTTCTCAACGGCTGACGAGGATGTCTTCGTCGCTCAAAAGACTGTCAAAGTTGTGTTTTATAATCAACGCCCCTGTAGCGTGAAAGCAAGCCTGCACAGTCCAGCCCCAGTAACTATTTGTCGCATGCAGTGTCGGCGTGCGCTACGTGGGGCAAAGCGGGCTATGTCTCAATGAACGACTGATGGCGCATTATAACGACGTATACTGAACACTAAAGAGGCTTCGACATTGTTGTTGCACTACTCCTGGTTTACACAAACAAGAACAACACATACGGACGGCGCATCTGGGAGTGCAGTGATTAAAATGTCCATCCTGTTCCTTTATCCCTTTTTTTCTACAATGCGCTGCTCACGCGAGAAACGCACTCATGACAAAAGAAAAACGACAGAAAGCAATTTTCGTACTTTTGGTAAAGGTTAGTAAGATTAGGTTTGGTTTGGTTTGCGAGGGTTTAACGTCCCAAAGCGACTCAGACTATAAGGGACGCTGTAGTGAAGGACTCCACTAGAATTATTCTATATGAGAATTCCTCTCCTCTAGAATAACGAGTTCCTGTAGAACACAGGCCTCAAGAATTTCTCCTCCATAACCTCCATAGTGCCTTAACCACTGAGTCACCGCGGTGGCTGGTCAGCTATATTAGTGGGCAGATTTAATCTAACGATTTTTCATGTTCTTTCATCATCAGCCTGACTACGTTCACAGTAGGGCAAAGGCCTCTCCCATCTATCTCCAATTAACCCTCTCCTTTGTCAGGTGCGCCCACCGTAACTCCGCAAACTTCTGAATCTCATCCGCCTACCTAACTTTCTTCCGCCCCTGCTACGTTTGCCCGCTCCTAGAATCCACACCATTGCCCTAAAAGACCAGCGGTTATCTTGCCTTTGCATGACATGTCCTGAAAAAGCCCATTTCTTCCTCTTGATTTCATATGTTATTAACCCGTGTTTGTTCCCTCACCCACTCCTCCCGCTTCCGGTCTGCTAACATTACACCCGTCATTTTTCTCTCTATAGCTCGCTGCGTTGTCCGTAACTTAAGCTGAACTCTTTTCGTTTGCCTCCACGTTTCTGCCCCATATTTGAGTACTGGTAAGATACACCCGTATATCATATAAGTGCAATGGCACCGGTTCCAACCGGAGTTTTGCCGGTAAAATTGCAACAACATGACACACTCATTTTAGGTACCATGGCAGGCAACCTAAATGTTATCGCGTTCACTTCTTTAAGAATGTGGTTAAGAATGCGCTCAAGGTTTTTTACTCCAATATAGGCTTATTCGTGTATAGAATATAATCAGTTAGTGAAACCTTAGAGTGATTTTTAGAGATCATAACTGGTTTCATAAGCATTTGGATCAGTTTCATATCGGCTATTCAAAACATATGTCGTAAACTTAAAGCCAAGTTACAGCATGAACACCCCAAGGTGCATAAATTATTGCGAGCAGCAGGCACGTAGTTAAGAATTTTTTAGGCAGGGGCCGAAGGCAATTTTTTAGCTGTGGAGGGGGGGGGGGGAAGCGGCTTTTTGGAAACGTGCCTGGTGGGCAGTTAAAAAAATAAAAATGGCATTGCCCTGCCCGCACCGCCTAAAGCACAACGGGCTTACCTCAAGACGCAGAGGGAAGACAGATGTGGCAACACGCCATGAAGTGGGTAACTGAACAGAACTAGCGGCCGTATCGGCATCAGTGAGAACATGGCGTTGCGGATTTGGTTTCAGTTTGTTTTTCTTTCGAGCAAAGAAGCTGCAGTCATATGTCTGCGTACTTTATTGTCTGATGACGTATGGCGACCGGATACATGCAGCAGCATATGGTGCTAATTCATGGTACCTCACGTCTACGTATAACCACAGTCTGCATATTCGTTTGATTTTTCCGCAATAAAAAAAAATATGCATCACGCCACTTATGAACGGCAGTTTGATGCTGTCCCCGTTACCCGTGCTGCTGGTACGCAGCATATAATTCCTGCACCCATAAAGTATTTTGTGATAGCCTTCTCAGGGCGTAAATGATAGAATGATATCTAAACGTACGTGTATCCATTTTCAGATTTTCTGTCGCATATAAATAGTTCGATGCGCTTCGATAGGAACTTCGCTTGCATTCACGCGATTTCTATTGACACTCTTCGATGTCTTTTTTTCTGGGAGGGGGTGGGGGGGGTGGGGTGCTTGTGGGCACCCGCGTGCTCCGTGCGCCACTCTATCTGTGTCTTGCACTGCGCTTTTCACAAACCTGGTGGAAGTCTTGCGGAACGAGGGCGTCAAAGAGTGCAAGTGATTCTCTCCACAAGCTCTGATGTGATTTTTGGGAGAAGGGGTTTGTCAGCTTTTGGACTTTCCTTTCGCCTCGACTTGCACATTGGCGGTTGTATACATTTTTACGACAGTCTGTCTGCAAGGATGCGTTCATTTATTAAACTTTTGCGGGCCGCTTTGGCAGCCGCGCCGACTTGGTCGTTCTTCAGCGTTGGAAGTAAAAAAACAGCGCACTTAAGAAGCGTCCACGGCCATCGCTCCACGACTCCAGGGAAACTAAAAGCGGAAAAAAGAAAGGCGCAGCAAAGGTACAGAAGGAGACATCCCTTCTCCCTACTGTCTTTTTCTCTCTCCTCACCTTTACCCCCTAAAGCGGCAGCCCGCGTATGTCTTGAAAATAACGCCCCTTTCTTTCTAACTATGCGCCCGCTCACATCCTTCTTCGCGCTTCACACTATCTGCCTTCCTCAGTCGTCATCCTGTCTTGTTGTGGTAGCATTTGTTTTTTTTTTAAATAAACCACTACTTTAGCTCCTACTATTAGCCTTTGAGGGAGAAACAGTGTCAAGGTGTTGCCTCCTAAGGGTATGGTAAAATTCAAGAAAGTTTTATTTGAACGCGATTCCCAATTCTTGCTTATCTATTTTAAAATCAGCGACCGCAGCACTGGCATAGCGCTTTGAGCATGCGGCCCGCGGGTGGTGCGGGGTTCGGTCCACAGTGTCACAGAGTTTCCACCAGCTTCCGATGTGTACAACTTATCTCGTGGCCTGGTGCACGATTTCTTTGAGGTGAAGTGCTTAGAAAATAGTCTGTCACTCAACGTTGTGTAGAGGAAAACACATACTTTTCCATGGCGTTCTTTGGTGTAAGCCTGCCATTAAAACTCATCAACAAAAGAAAACATTCCTAAAAAATGTATATTCAAAACCGAAAAAGACGCGAGGGGACCAACTGCGTCTAGGCTAAGGACATGCCAGGAGCAAATGTGTATGCAATCCTTAAGTAAAAGGCGTCAGCCAAACCTTGGCCGGTGTTCTCGGAAAGGAAGGGGTGCAAACTGTAGATAAGCCAAAAACTACTATTGAACGTCTCCTCCAACCTCCCAAAGGCCCGTCATCCTAAAGAAAAAGCAAGAGATGTGGAATGCAAAGCCCCCTGCTTCGAGTGCTTTGCGCCGTAGGCTGGGGACACCAAAACTATGACGGAAAGAGCGAAGCACACAATGTTTATGTCAGAGAAATGAACAGAGAGCGAAGGGCGTTGGCCGAGCTCTTCCAGGCATGTGATCACATTAGCCTCGTTTAAATGAACCTGACAACGGCGGGTCGAGTCAGGGGACCGAGTTGAGCAAGGTCAGCCCGCCACGACGACTCCGCGTTTACACGAACTCGATTTTAGCGGCGATTCGAGACCGGTTCAACTGCAGCGACACCAAGTGTCGGGCAGGCAACGGGAGAGGGCAGCGGCACCCCCAAGATCGCGGAACGACACCGCTCTCTCTGAGGGACAACGGCACAAGCGAAAAACGGGTCCGCATTTATGATCTCGCCTCCCACTAACCCGACTCTTCCACTCGATCCGGTTTGCATGCTCTCTGCCATTGGTATCGAGCGAGTCAACCAACCCCCTCCAGCGGAGTTGACGGGACTCCCGCCCTCGACTCCTTGCCCCGACTCCGTTGTGTTTACATTAACCCAGTAACCGGTTTTCAAATCAACTCCCCAAATCAACCCCGTCATGTAATCGCCGCTAGGATTGACTTCGACAGATCCATTGTGCAGGAGAAAGAGGCAAACAAAAAAAAAGACGCAGGAGAATGTTAATTGTTTTCTGGGAATCGCTCCATCGTGTGAAACAAAACGCGCTCGCGTTGTGCTTCCATACATAAGGGGAACCAGCGAGGCACTTGCACGCATTCTGAGAAATAATAATAATAATAATTGGTTTTGGGGGTAAAGGAAATGGCGCAGTATCTGTCTCATATATATCACTGAGAAAACATGAAATCTACTTTTCTCACAAAGCTGCTTCGACAATCAGCCACTTCATACCACGACCGAAAGACAACGTCCTCAGAGAAAAACAACCGGGTGTCGTTTACAAGATCCTACGCTCCAAATGCCAGGCCTCATATATCGGTCAAACAGAGAACCTCCACCAACGAATAAGGCAACATATGAACGACATCCGGCTAATTCAGAATGCAACCCCCTCGCCGAACACTGCGAGTGCGCCGACCACCGGTTAGCCTTCCAGGAGGTGAGCGTCTTGGGCTGGAGGCCAACCTGTTCAAGAGGCGACATGTGGTGTCATGGCACATCCGGTTCACAAAGGCGGCGATGAATAGGACTCCAGGAAGGCTTCCGTCCGCGTATGTTAGGGGACTGCGCCACGTGCTAACAAAAAGAAAGCGAACGCAGACCCTCCCTCCCCCACCAACCCCCCTCTCCCACCTCCCTGCTGCTGCTGGCACACATTTTAGTCACCTCTGAAAAAGTGACAGTTGGTCCGTGGGACAGGACATGCTTGCGCATTAAAACTAGCAAGTATCGTTGAGTGACCTCTAAGTATGAGCGCCCTAGAATAACGCGTCGCACTACTTGAACACAAACACATGGAAGTTTTATAGCTTTGTACTGTTAATGCGCACGCAATTCTACTAACACTCATGCCAATGCAGTTACTGTAATCGCTTGCAATAAAAAATGTACCTCTCAAGAAAAAGAATCACAATATAATCTTCTCTATATACGCATAGAGGACGCACGTTTTCTTGCAGCGGCCCATGTTTGTGTCGTCACTGCGATGGGGTATTTTTGATAAAAGCGTGCATTGATACCGCATGACTCAACCTTCCCAAAGGAAGCAACAAACGCGTAGACATGCGCCTAGCGAAACACACTGAGAGAGGGCGCCACACGTTTCTGCCGTCACTGATGAATAGAAAAACAGCCTGGGAAAACTTTTGCTTCATTCAAATGTAAAATACTTTATATTTCTTGAAGGATTTCACTTTTCACTACCTTCAACTCCTAGTGCTCGCCCATATATTGTAAATTAAGGGAGCGGTGGGCGATCAAGTGACGTCAAGTGGGGTTTTTATCACGACCTCGTCATAGGTTGCACCCGACCATATCTCATTGCGCAGGTTAAACGCTATATTTAAGCCACACTGATGAAACTCTGCTGAAAGAAACGTTAAGAAATATTTAACACCTCAGCGACAAACCTACCTTTCCTGCAACCGTTATAGCTGACGAGATATTGATTTTTATTTTTTCATTGTCGTTCTGTTATGTTCCGCCGCGACGCTGGCTGTTTTGAGATTGCGCGACCAGTTTTCCGAGGCAGATGGGCGGCAATCCTGTGGACAGGCTTTTAAGCGTGAAGCATAATTTCAGCCTCAATAGGGGTTCTTAATAGTTTTAAAAGGCGTTGGTCGCCTCGCGCCTTTTTTATCAATTTAATATAAGGTGAACTTGAACTGCTTCTATGTGAAACACTTATAGACGCCAAACTATGGTCAAGAAAAGCAGCTGTCTTGAAAATTGATTATTGTGAGCTTCGCTATCTGGTGTCGAGAAATAGGATCCGCAAAGTTGCGAGAAAGCAGAGGTCTAGATGTCTTTTACGCTGCGTTGAGGAGTTTCCGAGCAGATGTACCAATGCTGGTTATCTCATAGTATATTAGCAAAACTGCGGCTCTGAGATCTGTTCATGTCATAGTAAATGTTCCCTAAGCAAAAAAAAAACAAAAAACAACGTACATACCAGGTGTCCCAGCAAAAGTAACCAATATTTTAAAAAATACAGAAAGCCCTTGCCGCATGAGAACAACTGAGGGTTGTTTATTGTCGCGTGACCTAGTCTGCAGTATTGTCTTTCGTTCTTAAAAGGTAATAAATTGTTAAGTCTAATCTTTTTATTATTGAATTGAGGAACAAAGTGTCAGTAGAAAAATTGTAGACCACTTTGAAAAACAGTTGACTGTAACGTTTCTACCAAGATATCGCAAACGTGATGTTGTTCTTTTTTTCTGGCCTTAAACCGTATCTCGCACAGCAAACAAAGCGTCTACGTGAGAAATGTGGCATTTAAAGATCCCAAAACGCGTCTTAGAGAACAAAAACCATTTTTACATAAGTGCTTCCCCCGATGATTTTTGAGTGGTTGTGGCAGCGGCATGGCAAACGGTTCTTGAAAACATCTGTACATCATTTTGCAGATAGCCGCAATCATCGCTGGCCCATACTTCCTGAGCAACGTTTATTCTTCAAGCTTCCTTCGCGGAAACTGCACCCTCACTAGTCCTCCATTCAGCTCTTGCGGTCAACCGATAGATGGCAATGCATCCACAGCCTCATATCCCGTCGATCTCGCCTGTCTCAACTGCGCATGGCACAACACCGGAGCGTCATCGACACGGACCCGACGGGACATAAGAGAGACGCACCGGCCAATCCTCTTCAGTGGGTATGGCAGCGGCATGGCAAACAGTTCTGGTAAACATGTGTGCTTTATTTTGCAGGCAGGCCGCAATCACTCTTTGAAATGTTATAGGAGCGATAATATAGTTTCTTATTGCTGCTTGCAGACCCCCAACACTGTCTGAGTATTATTTTCTTGTGTATTGCATTCCTTAGGAATTTTTTTGCAACTGTCTAGCGATGTCGAGACTAATCCAGGCCCAAATTCAGAGGAAATGCTAACAGAACTGTTAGCCGGACAAGCACGAATCAGCGCAGAGCTTGCCGCGCTCCACTCTAAAATGGCTTCTTTGTAATAGCGTATTACGCACATAGAGACGTTGGCTTCAACTGCAAACGACGCTCTTCAGCGCGTTCATGATCTTGAGAAAACTGTTGAGAACCTTAAAGATGCCATCACCATACCTGACCGCAAAAACGATGACCTGGAAAACCTATCCTGTAGGAACAATTTAATCATCTACGGCTTAAAGGAGCCATCAACAAAAACTTCTGAGGAGCTGTTAGCTTCTGTATCGGAGCTGCTGTCTTCCAAACTTAGAATCCAATGTGAAGGTATTGAACGCTGTCACAGGCTTGGTACGCAAAGAAATGAAAGGAGGAGACCTGTAATTGTTAAACTGCCAGGCTTTAGAACCAAGCTTTCTATCCTTAAAAACGCCAGAAAACTGAAAGGATTTGATAGGTACATTATTGAAGACTTTTCTGCGCCTGTACGGCAAATTCGAAAAGCTCTATGGGACAATTCGGTTGATATCCGCAAAGAAACAGATAAGTATGGTTTGCAGTACGATTCCCTGATAGTCGACAGTGTTCGTTACATTTGGGATGATGTTTGCAAAAGGCTTCTTAAGGCTCCACGTGCTGCAGTGCCTACGAACACAGAGTGACTCGTCAATGAGCAGAAACTAACTCTTTTGAACATAAATGCTCGAAGCTTGATCAATAAGGTTGAAGATTTCAATTGGCTTGTAGAGTGCTACAGTCCGTCAATTATTTCCGTAAGAGAATCATAGTTGGACAACTCCATATCAGATGTAGAATTTTTGCCTCCAGATTACTCGGTTATCAGAAACGCCAGGCAGTCCGCTAAGGGAGGGGGTGCAGCTCTGTTAATTAGAAAAACCCTTGAAATTTTTGTATTGCCAGAACTTCCGAATACTGAGTCTGATTGGTGCCGGATGAACATCTCTGGTTTCGTGACAGTTGTGTGTGCTGTATACCGACCGGCCAGTTCTGAAAACATTTTCTCGCACATTACAGAGTACACAGCGGAACACAGGTTCCACAATTATAAAATGATCCTTACAGGTGTAAGGAAGACGACGAGCATATGCGCGAGCCGCATGGTCATCGCCTGGTGCACGCTCCTGGCTGGACTAGCTCACCTCGGACTGCTGTTGGCCCTGCTCCCGTTAAGAGGCTTCTCAGAATAAACCCCACATTGCATTTGGTGCAGGTGCCGGGTAACGTCCTCTCGCCCTGGAACTCCGCAACAGAACGCTACCCCGTACCGCGATGCCTAACCACCAAGCCGTCTAAGTGAGCCCGGCCGCCGTCGTCTGTGCTGGTTCTCTCCGCCAGCGAGACCCCGCTATCTTCAGTGGCACGGACGACCATGATATTGAGGATTGGCTCACATCGTATGAGCGGGTGAGCGCATACAACAAGTGGGACGCGGAAACCAAACTGAACACTGTGATTTTCTATCTGACGGGCGTGGCGAATCTGTGGTATCGGAACCACGAGGCGGACATTACATCATGGTCTGTTTTCAAATCTAACTTCTCAGAGGTATTCGGCCGCCTGGCAGTCAGAAAACTCCTCGCCAACCTGCTGCGACCGCGCAAGCAAGCGCTGTTCGGCACGAACTTCACGAGTTACATCGAGGATGTCGTCAATCTGTGCAAAAGGGTGAACGCTCAGATGCCCGAAGCCGACAAGATCAGGCACATTCTCAAGGTCATTGATGACTATGCATTTCAGATGTTGTTGGCGCGAGACCTGCGCACCGTCGCGGGAGTCGTCACCCTGTGTCAGAGCTTCGACGAACTACGCAAGCAGAGGGCTCTGACACGCGAACACACCGCGAACGTCGACTCACTTGCTGGCCTGAACGATGCAAGAGACCAGTCATCGCTCCTACCGCACAACAAGAGCTTGACCCGAGAAGTTGCTCGCCAGCTCTCGCTTATTTCCCGCCATCAAGAGCCATCACCACACATAACTCCGAGTTTGCGGCACATCATTCAAGAACAGGTCGCTGAGGCACTCCCGCAAGCCCCTCAGCCCACACCTCTTGCGGCCCCGCTGACATATGTGGACGTTGTTGCGTGACCTCGTCAACCTACCTATGCTCCGCCTCCTGGTCCCGTTCGAGAGCCCGCTGCTTCTATTCCGCCCGCCGCCTGCTCATCTGAGAACCTCCTGGGGCACGCCTGATAATAATCGACCGCTTGCTGAACTGGGAACATCCTGGCGCACGCCTGACAACCGCCCGATCTGCTACTTCTGCGGCTTGCCACGTCATGTGGCGCGGCTTTGCCGTCGACGCATGAACGTCTCAAGAACACCTCCTGAAGTTTCCGGTTACTGGCCCCAGCGTCAGTACCCACCTCCCGCTGATCCGCCCCTAAGCCGCCCTCTGTCTCCTGAGCGCACCTCCTTCGCTGGACACCGTTCGCCTTCTCCACGTCGGCGCTCCATCTCTCCGATGCGACGGCGTCCCTCGACTACTCAAGAGGAAAACTAGGTGCCGCAGTTCCTGAGAAGAGAACTGCGCAGTCGTCGAAATTTGAAAGGCCTCGTATGTCTGTCGCCATTTTAATTGAAGTTTTTGTAGAGGGCGTATCTGTGATGAAGCTTGTCGACACCGGTGCTGCGGTTTCTCTCATGGATGCAGCGCTTTGCCGATCTTTGAGGAAAGTGAAGACGCCGCTTTCTGGCCTGTCGTTACGAACTGCAAGTGCGCACCTCATCCAGCCGTTAGCAGCGTGCATTGCTCGAGTAGTCATAGAAGACATTCTATATTTGGTTGAGTTCATCGTTCTGCCGTCATGTTCGCATTCGATCATCTTGGGCTGGGACTTCCTATCGCTTCATGACGCGGTCATCGACTGTGCTCGGGCTCAAGTAGCGCTCTCCACGTTGCCGAATCCCGTGCCAGAGAGTGAAATTTGCGGTGCCCCTTTTCCCGCAAAAGTTTTTGTCGCCGACAGTACCGATATTCCTGCGTGCTCTTCCGTGATTGTGCCTCTCTCCTGTGCTTGTGCTGACGATGCCAGTTTCCTGTTCACGCCGTCTTCTACTTTTCTTCGTCGCCATTGCCTGCCGCTACCTTATGCCCTGCTCACTTTCCCCGCCGGCCTCACCGCAATGTGGGTCTTCAACCCATTTTCAAGCCCGTTCACTTTGCGCCGTGGAGAATGCGTCGGCACCATGCAGTTCTTTGATTCTGTTTTCAAACATCCCGACGCTGCCGCAGAATCACAGCCCATCGCCATGGACGCCCTCAGCTCACCTACTCCTGCGCCCGCCCCATTGTGGACCGACCTATTCCTTCACTCTATCGACGCCACTCCACCTCCATCTCAGCGAACCCAGCTTCTTGCGTTTCTTGAAGAGTTTTGCTCCTCCTTCGATTGCCACCAACGCGGTTTGGGGCGCACGCCGACTGTCGAGCATCGCATTGACAGCAGCGCACATGCCCCTCTGCTACAGAACCCATACCGTGTTTCCGCCACTGAACAACGAGTTATTGAAGAACAGGTAGACACCATGCTTCAGAGCGGCATTATTCAGCCTTCCACCAGCCCCTGGGCCACCCCGGTTGTCCTCGTCAAGAAGGATGGCTCTGTTCGGTTTTGCGTCGATTACCGCGGCATTAATAAGATTACACGCAAAGACGTCTACCCTCTGCCCCGTATTGATGTCGCCCTGGACTGTCTACAAGGTGCGGAGCTCTTTTCTTCCCTTGATTTGCTCTCTGGTTTTTGGCAAGTCCGAATGGCAGCTGCAGATCGTGCTAAAACCGCGTTCGTGACCCCTGACGGCCTCTACGAGTTTACCGTCATGCCTTTCGGCCTGTGTAACGCTCCTGCTACTTTCGAGCGCATGATGGATACCGTTTTGCGTGGCTTCAAGTGGAAGACGTGCCTGTGCTACCTGGACGATATAGTTATCTTTTTACCCGACTTCCAAACGCATCTATCTCGCCTGCGGGACGTCTTGACATTCGTCACAAGCGCAGGCCTCTAGCTCAAGTTTAAAAAATTCACCTTTGGAGACCGTGAACTAACAGTTTTAGGTCACGTTGTGTCAAAAGACGGTGTACGCCCTGACACAGCGAAAAATTGTGCCGTGACTGAATTTCCCGAACCTTCCACCACTAAGGAACGTCGCAGCTTCCTTGGGCTCTGCTCTTATTTTAGGCGCTTCATTCGCAGCTTTGCTTCAATTGCTGCCCCTTTTACTCAGCTGCTGGGCGCCTATGTCGATTTCTCGGCTTGGTCACCCGCCTGCGTCGAAGCCTACAAAATCTTACGCCGTCTCCTTACGGCACCTCCCATCTTGCGCCATTTCGGCCCGGCGGCCCCGACTGAAGTTCACACGGAAGCCAGTAGTATTGGTCTCGGTGCAGTGCTCGCTCAGCGCAAATATGGATACGACGAATATGTCGTTGCCTATGCCAGCCGCACACACACAAAGGCTGAGTCTCACTGCTCTGTGACTGAAAAAGAGTACCTCGCCATTGTGTGGGCCTTCGGCAAGTTTCGCCCTTACGTGTACGGCCATCCTTCCGACGTCGTTACGGATCATCACGGCCTTTGTTGGCTTTCCTCTTGCCAACAGATTGCCGATGTTACGGTTGAGCGTCTGAACATCGGCAATCTACCGCCCTCGTACGCTAGATGCCTGCGACGATTAGCACAACGTACTTAAGCTTTGTGTGCGAAAATTTTTCCATCAGTGAACAAGACTTCCGTGTGGAAGTCGAAACGTCCTTCCATCTTGACAACACCTTTTGGTACGCGCTTCGTTATTTTCGCCAATGTATTCACCCGACCAGACGAGATTTTGTCGAACCTTAGATTTCATCATGCTACGACGGTCGTATGGCCAGAATTTCATCACTCAAGTGCGCCAGTTCGTTTCGCTAACCGTCCGGCTTTCTGCGTTCAAGGCTCATCTAGAATTCAACCTCATATGCAAAGCCAGGAACCTAACTCCGCGGTCCCTCCGCTTGCTACGACCGGTCGATACGCCCTTCGGTCATAGCGTGGCGTCAAGAGCAGAACGACAGTTGCTTCAAGCCAGAATCCTGGAATGCAAGGACTCAATAAGGCACTTTCAGAACCAAGGCTTTTTTGCCCGTCGCCGCCTTGAACACCAGTGTCCGAACGAGTTCGTTAGCATCCAGTTGCATGCGAACTTCGTAGCTAGTCTACAGTCTGGTCAGCGTGAGCGCACACACAAAGAGAAGCTAATCCGACTGCTACCTGGCCGTAAAGGGAGTCCGGCCAATAGACCTACCCCCACCGTCCACAATCTGTCTTCGTATAGGCCTACTCGAACAGAGCTCGCCGTTCTGGAGCTTGGTTTGAACTTCAATACGAGAGCGGCTCCGGACGCAAGAAAAATCATCTGTGCCGTGGAACAGGCTGTGGGACGTGTGGAAAACAATCGCCGAGAACAAGCTCGTACCCGTGCGATCAGCATACTCGCCAAGCTGCCACATCGACACCCCACCCCACTCCTTGCTCAGGAGCGTGATGCAGTCAGGAGCCTGCGGAGCAATACGGATATCGTAATCCTACCTGCTGACAAGGGCAACGAAACCGTCATCCTAAACCACAGCGACTACGTTGAGAAAATGACGAAGCTTCTGGAGGATGATGGCACGTACATGCGACTCAAGCGGGACCCTACACTCAAGGTAGAGCGAGAGTTGCAAAGGCTTTTGACAGACTTCTTCCAGTTTGTTCCACCACAGTACAGGTCGTTATACTTCACTCTCCTCTGCCACAATGGATCTGCCCCTGCTTTATATGGCCTCCCGAAGATCCACAAGCCAGACGTTCCAATGCGACCAATAGTGGATTTTACCCGCTCTCCCTTGTACCGGCTTTCAGGATACTTGCACAATGTTTTTTCGCCACTCGTTGGCAAGAGACCGACTTTCGTACGCAACTCCTTTGATTTTACTGAAAAAATACGCGAAATCACGATTGACAGCGACGAGATAATGGTGTCATTTGACGTCAAATCACTGTTTACCAGCGTCCCCGTGTATCTGGCGGTGGAGGTATGCCGTTCAGCGCTTCGGGACGACGACGGACTGAGTGCTAGGACACCCATCGATCCATCGGACCTGTTGAAGCTTCTGCAGTTTTGCTTGAAGAACACGTACTTCATCTTTCGGGGCACTGTCTACAAGCAGGTTCATGGCACTGCGATGGGAGCATCTATCTCGGTCACAACCGCAAACCTCACAATGGAAGCACTGGAAAGCCGCGCTTTGGCTTCGTTCGAGCCGCGCCCAAAGGTCTTCCTGCGGTACATTGATGACTGCTTCTGCATAATCAGAAAGAATGCCTTGGCTGCTTTCACGAACCATTTGAACAGCATGGAAGATTCCATCCACTTTACCGTCGAGGAGGAGATTTCTGGCCGTCTTCCTTTTCTGGACGTCATGGTGGAGCGACGTGATGGCCGCCTATCATTAAAGGTGTACAGAAAGGACGCGCACACAGGCCAATACCTTCACTTTAATTCAGTCCATCCTACGTGCCATAAGCGCTCCGTCGTTTCTACCCTCGTCCGTCGTGCGGAAAGAATATGCTCGAAACCCGAAGAAAAAGCCTCTGACATACGCCAAGTGCGACGCGAGCTCAACAATTGTGGCTACCCACAGCACTTCGTGAACGCTGTAATACAACAGACAACGAGACCAGCTCAGCTCGTTCGCCTACCTTGCCGTGCCCGAGCTGCAATACCCTATGTGCCAGGCGTGAGCGAGTCATTGGCCCGCGTTTTTCGCACCTACGATGTGCATATAGCTCACGTGCCTGCGTGCAAGCTTCGTCACGACTTGGTGTCCGTAAAGGACAAGCTAAAAAAGGAAAAGTTTCCCGGAGTAATTTATAAAATCCCCTGCTCATACTGCGATCACTCCTACATAGGTGAAACCGGAAACTTTGAAAGACGGCTGAATGAGCACAAGAATGATGTCAAGAAAAAGAAGGCTTGTTCCAACGCACTGGCTGAACACGTTGAAAACACGAAGCATGATATCGCTTGGGAAGAAGCGGCAATTATCGGCCGTGAGAAAAACTGGATGTCACGCCAATATCTGGAGTCTTTGTTTACCCAGACAACAGATCAGACGCTCAACCGTAACATCGGCAATCTACCGCCCTCGTACGCTAGATGCCTGCGACGATTAGCACAACGTACTTAAGCTTTGTGTGCGAAAATTTTTCCATCAGTGAACAAGACTTCCGTGTGGAAGTCGAAACGTCCTTTCATCTTGACAACACCTTTTGGTCGGCGCTTCGTTATTTTCGCCAATTCACCTTTGTGACAAGTTTATGACGACTTTTCTTATTGACAGTTGCGTAATCTGGCCCCAAGTCAACATTCATACACGTTAATAAATCAGTCTGACGAACGAGCGAGATTGTTGACGCAGTAATTTTATGTTAACAGAAGATATATTGTAATGTAACACAAATCCCGAATGAAATGTCCTCTCATATTTCTGCTCCATTTCTACAAAAGCGAGCCCTACTCGTTGATAAAGGCGTCATGTTCACCAATAATACTGCCAACGATGAAAAACAAAATGCAGGAAACTAGAGAAAGAATAATTGGGCAGGTTAACTGTATAGTGAATGTGGCCTGAACATTCCCTATATAACCGGTGTCCCAGCTAAAAGTCACCAGGCTTTTAAAAAACACGGAATGTTCTAGCCGCGTGAGACCAACTGAATGTTGTTTACAGTCGCGTGACCTAGTCTGCAGTATTTTTTCGTTCTTTAAAACTAAATAAATAGTCAAATCTAATTACATAAATTTTCATTTATTGAAATGAGGAGAAAAGTGTCAATGTCAAAGTTGTAGATCGTCTCAAAGAACCGCTCCAAGCACTGTTTCCATCACGGTACAATTTGCGTAGCTTTACTAATTGGCCTTAAAAGAAAGCTATCACCTGATCAGCTGCTGGGTCACATCTCTGCCCAGATGTACACGAAAAGGCTCATTTTGTTTATTATTTATTTATTTATTCACAAATACTGCTGTCTCGGAAGGGAGAGAGCAGGAGTTGGTACATACATTAGTAAAAAACAAATAACATGGGTAGCATAGAAATAGATAACATAGCAGTAATAAAAACAGATGAAAGGGTCAAATTGTTGGGCAGCTGAACAACGAACTTTTCAATGGGCAATGCGCGAAGTGAGCCGTCCAATCGATTCCAAATTTCAACAGTTAGCGGGAAAAAAGAAAATTTAAAGCAGTCTATATGTGGTTTGAAAGAAACAATATTTAGTGGGTGGTTCCGTTGGGTTACACGTGCTCTTGAGGACACAAAAGAGAAGGGTGCCTGAAGGCGAGATGACGTGTGAGCGATCTTGTGCAGCATGATGATGCGTTCACGTGTGTGCCTATGTTCTAACGTTTGCAAAGATAAGTGTGCATCTGTGAAGAAGGAGAAAAGTTTTGATCGTACCGGACAAAAATGAATCGTATTGCATTTTTTAACTGATTCTAAACGGTCAATGTTGCACGCGTGATCACGGGACCAAACATTTGAGGCGTACTCCTGGATCGGTCGAACTAGTGATTCGTAAGCAGTTAATTTACATTCCTTCGTGGCATTTTTAAGGTTCGTTTGAGGTAGCAAAGTTTACGAAGTGATTTCCCAAAAAAAAGTTAACATGACCATTCCATTTTAAGTTATATGAAAAATACCACCCAAGTATCTGAACTCGCTGACACAGGTCAAGTAGTTACCGTTATTACTGTAAGGGAAATGCAGCGGTTTCTTTTTGTTACCGAAGGTCATTGCAACTGTTCTAGTGAAATTAATTTTTATTTCCCATGCGTTACTCCATTCACTGAACAATGAAAACATTTTGTTTAAATCCTGTTGATCGTGGGCGTTAGCAACGTTACGATAAAGCAGGCAGTCATCGGCATATAGGCGTAACTTCACTGCGGTGTCAAAAATAACATTTTCTACGTCATTATAGAAAATTCTAAATAATAGAGGCCCAAGCACCGGTCCTTGGTGCACACCTGAGCTTACAGTGACTGACGATGACTGTGCACGGTTGAAAGTGACGAACTGGAATCATAAGTATAAGTACTCGATTATCCAGTCGAGCAACATATGGACGTTAAATATGGTACGAAGTTTACGAAGAAGCTTAATGTGGCAGACCATGTCAAATGCTTTGGAATAATCTATAATTATTGCATCGATTTGATCGCTGTTATTTAATGCCGAAGCTATGTCGTGAGTAAGCTCAATTAGCTGAGTGACAGTGGAAAAACCAGATCGAAAACAGTGCTGATAGTGTGACAGTAGATTATGACAAGTTAAGTACTGAACAATGTGCTTATGAATAATGTGCTCAAGAAGCTTGCAGCAAGTGGAAATTAGAGAGATCGGTCGGTAATTTCTAATTTGTTGTTAGTCGCCAAATTTAAACACCGGGATCACATTGGAAATTTCCCAAGCCTGGGGAACGGAGGACGTGTACAGTGATTTATTGAAAATAACTAAGATAACGGGGACTCCATTCCGAGTACCTCTTCAAGAATATATTAGGTATGGCATCTGGTCCCGCACTTTTAGTTGTGTCAATTTTTAATAACAGATTGTGAACCTCAGCGTAACTTACTTCGAGGTAGGGTAACTGGTGTTCCGAGCTATGAGTGAAAGGAGGATTGTTACCATCATCAAGATGGAAGACAGAGTGAAAGTAGTGACTAAAGGCTTCAGAAGTCGTTAAGGGATCAGAGCAAGGCTGATGGTTGATAATGAAGGATACAGTCATGGGAAAGGGATAATATTGTTTTCCAGAATTTCTATGGGTTTTCTTTCATGAAGGTTGACAGTGTTGGGTTGAAGTAAAGGTGTTTCGCTTCTGTCATTTTTGTTTTTAGCTCAGACTTATTTATGTGAAAAAAGTAGTGAGTCGCAGTTTTCGTTTTGTGACCGACTGCGCTTGCGCATACGCTTGATGAGTCTTATTGGACGAATTATGTCTCTTGTGTACCATGGATGCTTGGGTTTATGTTTCACACATTTTGTGGGGACGAACTGAAACACACAGCTGTGTACTAAATTGAGACTGCACTAATAAAGCATCAACACCGCACGTTTCACTGGCATTCACGAAATCTCCGAAAGACGACTCTAGCAGTTCAACAATAGCATGGTCGTTAGCCCGGGTAAAATTTGTAACCATATTGAATGTCGGCTCATGGGGCTTACAAGCCACGTTAAATTGCACAAAAACACCCTTGTGATTTGAATGTCCGTCGCCTACGTAACACTGAAAACCGTACTGTAGCAACTGTTCATTAACAAAAACAAGGTCAAGAACACAGTTTACTCGAGTTGGACATTCAACCACTTGTGTTAAGTCAATTGATATAGCCATATTAATTAGGGATTCACAAACAGCCTTGTCACGGCCTGTTGAAACTAACGAGTTCCAATCAATACATGGAGTACTAAAATCACCTGCGTAAGGTGGGGTTCATTCTGAGAAGCTTCTTAACGGGAGCAGGGCCAACAGCAGTCAGAGGTCAGCTAGTCCAGCCAGGAGCGTGCACCAGGCGATGACCATGCGGTTCGCGCATATGCTCGTCGTCTTCCTTACAGTGGTCCCCGGACAGAAGAGGATCCATCCTGGCGACTTAAGGGGCGGACAAGATAGCGGGGTCGTAGTATCTCTTGAGGCGCTGGAAATGTACAGTCTCACGGCCGCGGCGTCTGAGATCGGATGACGGCGTGAGGGGCTCAAGAATATAGTTGACTAGAGATGTTTGCAACAAGATGCGATAGGGCCCTTGATATTTAGCCAGCAGTTTCCGAGGGAGGCCAGGAGTACTGGGAGGTATCCATAGCTAGACAAGAGAGACGGGCGAGAAATGCTGGGGACGTTGATCTTCATCGTGGCGCGTATTTTGAAGGGACTGGGTAGCTGTCGTGAGCGACCGGGCGATCTGGCGGCATTCTTCGGCGTGGCTGGCGATTTCGGAAACAGTGGTGCACTCAGATGCGTCAGGGTGGTAGGGGAAAACAGTATCAATGGGACCGGATGGATGGCGGCCATAAAGGAGAAAGAAAGGAGAAAATCCTGTAGTAGACAGCGTAGCACTATTGTACGCGAACGTAATACACGTGAGAATAAGTTTCCAGGTCATGTGGTTCGAACCGACATACATAGCCAGCATGTCCCCCAGAGTGCGGTTAAAGCGTTCAGTGAGGCCGTTGGTCTGAGGGTGGTAAGCGGGGGAAGTCCGATGAATGACGTTGCACTCACGGAGCAGAGCTTTGATGACATATCAGATAGGAATACACGGCCTCTCTCGCTGAGGGGTTCTCGAGGGGCACCATGTCGAAGGGTGAACCGACGCAGAAGAAAGGATGCCACATCTTGCCCCGTGGCAGCAGAGAGCGCGGTGGTTTCAGCATACCGCGTGAGGTGAATGACGGCAACAATGATCCATCGTTTTCCAGAAGCAGTATACGGGAGGGGCCCATATAAATCAATGCCAACGCGGTCAAAACGGCGAGGCGGACAAGATAGCGGCTGCAACTCGCCAGAAGTACGGGTAGTGGGTGTCTTCCGGCGTTGGCAGTCGAGGCACGAGCGTACGTATTTCGAAACGAAATTGTACATGCCACGCCAGTAGTAGCGGAGGCGTAGGCGCGTGTAAGTCTTGAAACGGCCTGCGTGACCGCATTGCAAGTCAGTGTGAAAACATGAGCAGATATAGGACCGTAGGTGGCGAGGAATGACAAGGAGCCATTTTCGTCTATCAGAATGATAATTACGGCGATAAAGGAGGTTATCTCGGATCTCAAAATTGGAAGCTTGACGGCGCAGCGCGCGGGATGGTTTAACAGCCGATGGGTGGGAGAGAAAGTCCAGAAGACCACGAATCCAGGGATCCTTGCGCTGTTCAGAAGGCATGTCACTGACAGTGGGAGATGGCGCAGGGGCTCCGATTTCGCAGAGGCTCGCAAGTTCAGCGGGGAGCGAGGAGTGAGACAAGGCGTCGGCGTCCTGATGTTTGCGGCCCGGCCGGTACGCGACTCTGATATAGTGTTCTTGAAGGCGCAGCGCCCATCGCGCCAGGCGGCCGGAAGGATCTTTCAAAGAGGAAAGCCAAAAAAGGGCGTGATGATCCGTAACGACGTCGGAAGGACGGCCGTACACGTAAGGGCGAAACTTGCCGAAGGCCCACACAATGGCGAGGTACTCTTTTTCAGTCACAGAGCAGTGAGACTCAGCCTTTGTGTGCGTCCGGCTGGCATAGGCAACGACATATTCGTCGTATCCATATTTGCGCTCAGCGAGCACTGCACCGAGACCAATACTACTGGCTTCCGTGTGAACTTCAGTCGGGGCCGCCGGGCCGAAATGGCGCAAGATGGGAGGTGCCGTAAGGAGACGGCGTAAGATTTTGTAGGCTTTGACGCAGGCGGGTGACCAAGCCGAAAAATCGACATAGGCGCCCAGCAGCTGAGTAAAAGGGGCAGCAATTGAAGCAAAGCTGCGAATGAAGCGACTAAAATAAGAGCAGAGCCCAAGGAAGCTGCGACGTTCCTTAGTGGTGGAAGGTTCGGGAAATTCAGTCACGGCACGATGTTTCGCTGTGTCAGGGCGTACACCGTCTTTTGACACAACGTGACCTAAAATTGTTAGTTCACGGTCTCCAAAGGTGAATTTTTTAAAGTTGAGCTGGAGGCCTGCGCTTGTGACGAATGTCAAGACGTCCCGCAGGCGAGATAGATGCGTTTGGAAGTCGGGTAAAAAGATAACTATATCGTCCAGGTAGCACAGGCACGTCTTCCACTTGAAGCCACGCAAAACGGTATCCATCATGCGCTCGAAAGTAGCAGGAGCGTTACACAGGCCGAAAGGCATGACGGTAAACTCGTAGAGGCCGTCAGGGGTCACGAACGCGGTTTTGGCACGATCTGCAGCTGCCATTCGGACTTGCCAATAACCAGAGAGCAAATCAAGGGCAGAAAAGAGCTCCGCGCCTTGTAGACAGTCCAGGGCGTCATCAATACGGGGCAGAGGGTAGACGTCTTTGCGTGTAATCTTATTAATGCGGCGGTAATCGACGCAAAACCGAACAGAGCCATCCTTCTTGACGAGGACAACCGGGGTGGCCCAGGGGCTGGTGGAAGGCTGAATAATGCCGCTCTGAAGCATGGTGTCTACCTGTTCTTCAATAACTCGTTGTTCAGTGGCGGAAACACGGTATGGGTTCTGTAGCAGAGGGGCATGTGCGCTGCTGTCAATGCGATGCTCGACAGTCGGCGTGCGCCCCAAACCGCGTTGGTGGCAATCGAAGGAGGAGCAAAACTCTTCAAGAAACGCAAGAAGCTGGGTTCGCTGAGATGGAGGTAGAGTGGCGTCGATAGAGTGAAGGAATAGGTCGGTCCACAATGGGGTGGGCGCAGGAGTAGGTGAGCTGAGGGCGTCCATGGCGATCGGCTGTGATTCTGCAGCAGCGTCGGGATGTTTGAAAACAGAATCAAAGAGCTGCATGGTGCCGACGCATTCTCCACGGCGCAAAGTGAACGGGCTTCAAAATGGGTTGAAGAGCCACATTGCGGTGAGGCCGGCGGGGAAAGTGAGCAGGGCATAAGGTAGCGGCAGGCAATGGCGACGAAGAAAAGTAGAAGACGGCGTGAACAGGACACTGGCATCGTCAGCACAAGCACAGGAGAGAGGCACAATCACGGAAGAGCACGCAGGAATATCGGTACTGTCGGCGACAAAAACTTTTGAGGGAAAAGGGGCACCGCAAATTTCACTCTCTGGCACGGGATTCGGCAACGGGGAGAGCGCTACTTGAGCCCGAGCACAGTCGATGACCGCGTCATGAAGCGATAGGAAGTCCCAGCCCAAGATAATCGAATGCGAACATGTCGGCAGAACGATGAACTCAACCAAATATAGAATGTCTTCTATGACTACTCAAGCAATGCACGCTGCTAACGGCTGGATGAGGTGCGCACTTGCAGTTCGTAACGACAGGCCAGAAAGGGGCGTCTTCACTTTCCTCAAGGATCGGCAAAGCGCTGCATCCATGACAGAAACCGCAGCACCGGTGTCGACAAGCTTCATCACAGATACGCCCTCTACAAAAACTTCAATTAAAATGGCGGCAGACATACGAGGCCTTTCAAATTTCGACGACTGCGCAGTTCTCTTCTCAGGAACTGCGGCACCTAGTTTTCCTCTTGAGTAGTCGAGGGACGCCGTCGCATCGGAGAGATGGAGCGCCGACGTGGAGAAGGCGAACGGTGTCCAGCGAAGGAGGTGCGCTCAGGAGACAGAGGGCGGCTTAGGGGCGGCTCAGCGGGAGGTGGGTACTGACGCTGGGGCCAGTAACCGGAAACTTCAGGAGGTGTTCTTGAGACGTTCATGCGTCGACGGCAAAGCCGCGCCACATGACGTGGCAAGCCGCAGAAGTAGCAGATCGGGCGGTTGTCAGGCGTGCTCCAGGATGTTCCCAGTTCAGCAAGCGGTCGATTATTATCAGGCGTGCCCCAGGAGGTTCTCAGATGAGCAGGCGGCGGAATAGAAGCAGCGGGCTCTCGAACGGGACCAGGAGGCGGAGCATAGGTAGGTGGACGAGGTCACGCAACAACGTCCACATATGTCAGCGGGGCCGCAAGAGGTGTGGGCTGAGGGGCTTGCGGGAGTGCCTCAGCGACCTGTTCTTGAATGATGTGCCGCAAATTCGGAGTTATGTGTGGTGATGGCTCTTGATGGCGGGAAATAAGCGAGAGCTGGCGAGCAACTTCTCGGATCAAGCTCTTGTTGTTCGGTAGGAGCGATGACTGGTCTCTTGCATCGTTCAGGCCAGCAAGTGAGTCGACGTTCGTGGCGTGTTCGCGTGTCAGAGCCCTCTGCTTGCGTAGTTCGTCGAAGCTCTGACACAGGGTGACGACTCCCGCGACGGTGCGCAGGTCTCGCGCCAACAACATCTGAAATGCATAGTCATCAATGACCTCGAGAATGTGCCTGATCTTGTCGGCTTCGGGCATCTGAGCGTTCACCCTCTTGCACAGATTGACGACATCCTCGATGTAACTCGTGAAGTTCTCGCCAACCTGCTGCGACCGCGCAAGCAAGCGCTGTTCGGCACGGAGTTTTCTGACTGCCGGGCGGCCGAATACCTCTGAGAAGTTAGATTTGAAAACAGACCATGATGTAATGTCCGCCTCGTGGTTCCGATACCACAGATTCGCCACGCCCGTCAGATAGAAAATCACAGTGTTCAGTTTGGTTTCCGCGTCCCACTTGTTGTATGCGCTCACCCGCTCATACGATGCGAGCCAATCCTCAATATCATGGTCGTCCGTGCCACTGAAGATAGCGGGGTCTCGCTGGAGGAGAGAACCAGCACAGACGACGGCGGCCGGGCTCACTTAGACGGCTTGGTGGTTAGGCATCGCGGTAGGGGGTAGCGTTCTGTGCGGAGTTCCAGGGCGAGAGGACGTTACCCGGCACCTGCACCAAATGCAATGTGGGGTTTATTCTGAGAAGCCACTTAACGGGAGCAGGGCCAACAGCAGTCCGAGGTGAGCTAGTCCAGCCAGGAGCGTGCACCAGGCGATGACCATGCGGCTCGCGCATATGCTCGTCGTCTTCCTTACACCTGTAAGGATCATTTTATAATTGTGGAGCCTGTGTTCCGCTGTGTACTCTGTAATGTGCGAGAAAATGTTTTCAGAACTGGCCGGTCGGTATACAGCACACACAACTGTCACGAAACCAGAGATGTTCATCCGGCACCAATCAGACTCAGTATTCGGAAGTTCTGGCAATACAAAAATTTCAAGGGTTTTTCTAATTAACAGAGCTGCACCCCCTCCTTTAGCGGACTGCCTGGCGTTTCTGATAACCGAGTAATCTGGAGGCAAAAATTCTACATCTGATATGGAGTTGTCCAACTATGATTCTCTTACGGAAATAATTGACGGACTGTAGCACTCTACAAGCCAATTGAAATCTTCAACCTTATTGATCAAGCTTCGAGCATTTATGTTCAAAAGAGTTAGTTTCTGCTCATTGACGAGTCACTCTGTGTTCGTAGGCACTGCAGCACGTGGAGCCTTAAGAAGCCTTTTGCATACATCATCCCAAATGTAACGAACACTGTCGACTATCAGGGAATCGTACTGCAAACCATACTTATCTGTTTCTTTGCGGATATCAACCGAATTGTCCCATAGAGCTTTTCGAATTTGCCGTACAGGCGCAGAAAAGTCTTCACTAATGTACCTATCAAATCCTTTTAGTTTTCTGGCGTTTTTAAGGATAGAAAGCTTGGTTCTAAAGCCTAGCAGTTTAACAATTACAGGTCTCCTCCTTTCATTTCTTTGCGTACCAAGCCTTTGACAGAGTTCAATACCTTCACATTGGATTCTAAGTTTGGAAGACAGCAGCTCCGATACAGAAGCTAACAGCTCCTCAGAAGTTTCTGTTGATGGCTCCTTTAAGCCGTAGATGATTAAATGGTTCCTACAGGATAGGTTTTCCAGGTCATCGTTTTTGCGGTCAAGTATGGTGATGACATCTTTAAGGTTCTCAACAGTTTTCTGAAGATCATGAACGCGCTGAAGAGCGTCGTTTGAAGTTGAAGCCAACGTCTCTATGTGCGTAATACGCTGTTACAAAGAAGCCATTTTAGAGTGGAGCGCGGCAAGCTCTGCGCTGATTTGTGCTTGTCCGGCTAACAGTTCTGTTAGCATTTCATCTGAATTTGGGCCTGGATTAGTCTCGACATCGCTAGACAGTTGCAAAAAAATGTCTAAGGAATGCAATACACAAGAAAAAAATACTCAGACAGTGTTGGGGGTCTGCAAGCAGCAATAAGAAACTATATTATCGCTCCTATAACATTTCAAAGAGTGATTGCGGCCTGCCTGCAAAATAAAGCACACATGTTTACAAGAACTGTTTGCCATGCCGCTGCCATACCCACTGAAGAGGATTGGCCGGTGCGTCTCTCTTATGTCCCGTCGGGTCCGTGTCGATGACGCTCCGGTGTTGTGCCATACGCAGTTGAGACAGGCGAGATCGACGGGATATGAGGCTGTGGATGCATTGCCATCTATCGGTTGACCGCAAGAGCTGAATGGAGGACTAGTGAGGGTGCAGTTTCCGCGAAGGAAGCTTGAAGAATAAACGTTGCTCAGGAAGTATGGGCCAGCGATGATTGCGGCTATCTGCAAAATGATGTACAGATGTTTTCAAGAACCGTTTGCCATGCCGCTGCCACACCCACTCAAAAATCATCGGGGGAAGCACTTATGTAAAAATGGTTTTTGTTCTCTAAGACGCGTTTTGGGATCTTTAAATGCCACATTTCTCACTTAGACGTTTTGTTTGCTGTGCGAGCTACGGTTTAAGGCCAGAAAAAAAGAACAACATCACGTTTGCGATATCTTGGTAGAAACGTTACAGTCAACTGTTTTTCAAAGTGGTCTACAATTTTTCTATTGACACTTTGTTCCTCAATTCAATAATAAAAAGATTAGACTTAACAATTTATTACCTTTTAAGAACGAAAGGCAATACTGCAGACTAGGTCACGCGACAATAAACAACCCTCAGTTGTTCTCATGCGGCAAGGGCTTTCTGTATTTTTTAAAATATTGGTTACTTTTGCTGGGACACCTAGTATGTACGTTGTTTTTTGTTTTTTTTTTGCTTAGGGCACATTTACAATGACATGAACAGATCTCAGAGCCGCAGTTTTGCTGATATACTATGAGATAACCAGCATTTGTACATCTGCTCGGAAACTTCTCAACGCAGCGTAAAAGACATCTAGACCTCTGCTTTTTCGCAACTTTGCGGATCCTATTTCTCGACACCAGATAGCGAAGCTCACAATAATCAATTTTCAAGACAGCTGCTTTTCTTGACCATAGTTTGGCGTCTATAAGTGTTTCACATAGAAGCAGTTCAAGTTCACCTTATATTAAATTGATAAAAAAGGCGCGAGGCGACCAACGCCTTTTAAAACTATTAAGAACCCCTATTGAGGCTGAAATTTTGCTTCACGCTTACAAGCCTGTCCACAGGATTCCCGCCCATCTGCCTCGGAAAACTGGTCGCGCCATCTCAAAACAGCCAGCGTCGCGGCGGAACATAACAGAACGACAATGAAAAAATAAAAATCAATATCTCGTCAGCTATAACGGTTGCAGGAAAGGTAGGTTTGTCGCTGAGGTGTGAAATATTTCTTAACGTTTCTTTCAGCAGAGTTTCATCAGTGTGGCTTAAATATAGCGTTTAACCTGCGCAATGAGATATGGTCGGATGCAACCTATGACGAGGTCGTGATAAAAACCCCACTTGACGTCACTTGATCGCCCACCGCTCCCTTATATTACAATATATGGGCGAGCACTAGGAGTTGAAGGTAGTGAAAAGTGAAATCCTTCAAGAAATATAAAGTATTTTACATTTGAATGAAGCAAAAGTTTTCCCAGGCTGTTTTTCTATTCATCAGTGACGGCAGAAACGTGTGGCGCCCTCTCTCAGTGTGTTTCGCTAGGCGCATGTCTACGCGTTTGTTGCTTCCTTTGGGAAGGTTGAGTCATGCGGTATCAAAGCACGCTTTTATCAAAAATACCCCATCGCAGTGAGGACACAAACATGGGCCGCTGCAAGAAAACGTGCGTCCTCTATGCGTATATAGAGAAGATTATATTGGGATTCTTTTTCTTGAGAGGTACATTTATTATTGCAAGCGATTACAGTAACTGCATTGGCATGAGTGTTAGTAGAATTGCGTGCGCATTAACAATACAAAGCAAAAAAACTTCCATGTGTTTGTGTTCAAGTAGTGCGACGCGTTATTCTAGGGCGCTCATACTTAGAGGTCACTCAACGATATTTGCTAGTTTTAATGCGCAAGCATTTCCTGCCCCACGGACCAACTGTCACTTTTTCAGAGTTGACTAAAATGTGTGCCAGCAGCAGCAGGGAGGTGGGAGAAGGGGGTTGGTGGGGGAGGGAGGGTCTGCGTTCGCTTTCTTTTTGTTAGCACGTGGCGCAGTCCCCTAACATACGCGGACGGAAGCCTTCCTGGAGTCCTATTCATCGCCGCCTTTGTGAACCGGATGTGCCATGACACCACATGTCGCCTCTTGAACACGTTGGCCTCCAGCCCAAGACGCTCACCTCCTCGAAGGCTAACCGGTGGTCGGCGCACTCGCAGTGTTCGGCGAGGGGGTTGCATTCTGAATTAGCCTGATGTCGTTCATATGTTGCCTTATTCGTTGGTGGAGGTTCTCTGTTTGACCGATATATGAGGCCTGGCATTTGGAGTGTAGGATCTTGTAAACGACACCCGGTTGTTTTTCTCTGAGGACGTTGTCTTTCGGTCGTGGTATTAAGCGGCTGATTGTCGAAGCAGCTTTGTGAGAAAAGTAGATTTCATGTTTTCTCAGTGATATATGAGACAGATAATGCGCCATTTCCTTTACCCCCAAAACCAATTATTATTATTATTATTATTTCTCAGAATGCGTGCAAGTGCCTCGCTGGTTCCCCTTACGTATGGAAGCACAACGCGAGCGCGTTTTGTTTCACACGATGGAGCGATTCCCAGAAAACAATTAACATTCTCCTGCGTCTTTTTTTTGTTTGCCTCTTTCTCCTGCACAATGGATCTGTCGAAGTCAATCCTAGCGGCGATTACATGACGGGGTTGATTTGGGGAGTTGATTTGAAAACCGGTTACTGGGTTAATGTAAACACAACGGAGTCGGGGCAAGGAGTCGAGGGCGCGAGTCCCGTCAACTCCGCTGGAGGGGGTTGGTTGACTCGCTCGATACCAATGGCAGAGAGCATGCAAACCGGATCGAGTGGAAGAGTCGGGTTAGTGGGAGGCGAGATCATAAATGCGTACCCGCTTTTCGCTTGTGCCGTTGTCCCTCAGAGAGAGAGGTGTCGTTCCGCGATCTTGGGGGCTGCCGCTGCCCTCTCCCGTTGCCTGCCCGACGCTTGGTGTCGCTGCAGTTGAACCGGTCTCGAATCGCCGCTAAAATCGAGTTCGTGTAAACGCGGAGTCGTCGTGGCGGGCTGACCTTGCTCAACTCGGTCCCCTGACTCGACCCGCCGTTGTCAGGTTCATTTAAACGAGGCTAATGTGATCACATGCCTGGAAGAGCTCGGCCAACGCCCTTCGCTCTCTGTTCATTTGTCTGACATAAACATTGTGTGCTTCGCTCTTTCCGTCATAGTTTTGGTGTCCCCAGCCTACGGCGCCAAGCACTCGAAGCAGGGGGCTTTGCATTCCACATCTCTTGCTTTTTCTTTAGGATGACGGGCCTTTGGGAGGTTGGAGGAGACGTTCAATAGTAGTTTTTGGCTTATCTACAGTTTGCATCCCTTCCTTTCCGAGAACACCGGCCAAGGTTTGGCTGACGCCTTTTACGTAAGGATTGCATACACATTTGCTCCTGGCATGTCCTTAGCCTAGGTGCAGTTGGTCCCCTCGCGTCTTTTTCGATTTTGAATATACATTTTTTAGGAATGTTTTCTTTTGTTGATGAGTTTTAATGGCAGGCTTACACAAAAGAACGCCATGAAAAAGTACGTCTTTTCCTCTACACAACGTTGAGTGACAGACTATTTTCTAAGCACTTCACCTCAAAGAAATCGTGCACCAGGCCACGAGATAATTTGTACACATCGGAAGCTGGTGGAAACTCTGTGACACTGTGGACCGAACCCCGCACCACCCGCGGGCCGCATGCTCAAAGCGCTATGCCAGTGCTGCGGTCGCTGATTTTAAAATAGATAAGCAAGAATTGGGAATCGCGTTCAAATAAAACTTTCTTGAATTTTACCATACCCTTAGGAGGCAACACCTTGACACTGTTTCTCCCTCAAAGGCTAATAGTAGGAGCTAAAGTAGTGGTTTATTTAAAAAAAAAACAAATGCTATCACAACAAGACAGGATGACGACTGAGGAAGGCCGATAGTGTGAAGCGCGAAGAAGGATGTGAGCGGGCGCATAGTTAGAAAGAAAGGGGCGTTATTTTCAAGAGATACGCGGGCTACCGCTTTAGGGGGTAAAGGTGAGGAGAGAGAAAAAGACAGTAGGGAGAAGGGATGTCTCCTTCTGTACCTTTGCTGCGCCTTTCTTTTTTCCGCTTTTAGTTTCCCTGGAGTCGTGGAGCGATGGCCGTGGACGCTTCTTAAGTGCGCTGTTTTTTTACTTCCAACGCTGAAGAACGACCAAGTCGGCGCGGCTGCCAAAGCGGCCCGCAAAGGTTTCATAAATGAACGCATCCTTGCAGCCAGACTGTCGTAAAAATGTATACAACCGCCAATGTGCAAGTCGAGGCGAAAGGAAAGTCCAAAAGCTGACAAACCCCTTCTCCCAAAAATCACATCAGAGTTTGTGGAGAGAATCACTTGCACTCTTTGACGCCCTCGTTCCGCAAGACTTCCACCAGGTTTGTGAATGAATGAATGAATGAATGAAAAACTTTATTGTATTAGGGTTATTTTTCGCAGCGTAGGTGGAGCCCTCAGTCCAGGGCCCCAGCGGCCTTTGCAGTCTTGCGAGCCCTGTCGATCAGCTTGAGCTGCTCTTCAGGCTTCGAGCTGGACAGCGCAGCCTCCCACTGCTCCGGTGTAGGTGTGTTGTTTATCGGCGCTGCCTGCATTTTCTGACAGGCCCATGTAACGTGGTAAAGCGTTGCGTGTTCACCGCATAGCGGGCATTTGTTTTCATAAGTGGATGGATAGATTTTGCTGAGTAAACTCAGATTGGGGTATGTATTAGTCTGTAGTTGTCTCCAGGCAACCGACTGCTGTTTACTAAGGTCTTTGTGGGGAGGCGGGTAGGTCCTCCGGAGGGCTCGTTGGTGTTCTAAGATGGCTCCATACCGTCTAGTGACTGCGTCCAGTTCCCCTTCGGTGCGCGCCTCCCGGTTGGCGTATGCTCGGGCATTGGCGTCCGCACATTGGTTCCCTTTGACAGCCTCATGGCCTGGTGTCCACGTGATGAAGCATCTCGTAAAAGTGATTGTCCTCGCCTTGAGTATGTGAATGGCTGCAGTGGATATGCGTCCACTGCTGTATCTTCTGCACGCCTCTTGCGAGTCTGTAATGATGTGTGCATGGGGCTCGTCACTCTGCTGGGTGATGGCGAGTGCAATTGCTGCTTCCTCAGCCTCGAGTATGTTGTTGGTTTTTATCGAAGCGCAGTTGATTTCCCTGAGCTGGTGATCCACCACGCTGGCTACCGAGCCATATCGGTGTCTGTATGTTGTTGCGTCAACATATAATACGTCTTTTGACCCGGCGAAGCGTCTTGCATGGAATTCAGATCTCGCCTTTCTTCTCGCCTTATGTATATCTGGATGCATGTTTTTTGGAATCGGACTGATCTCAATGATCCTCCTGATTTCATTTGGAACGCTCGCTGTGCTATTGATTTCTTTCAAAGCGTCCCTCATGCCCAGCAACCGCAGCGTGTTTCTGCCTGTTGCGGACAGCATCAGTCTTGTTTTCTGCGCGATAAGGTGGGCCTCGATATGTTCTTGTACTGTGTTGTTTATGCCCAGTTTAAGGAATTTCTCCGTCGAAGTGCTGACCGGCAGTCCGAGAGCACATTTGTATGCTTTTCTAAGAATTGCCTCCAACTGCTCCTTTTCTTGCTCGAGCGGTGTTTGGTATGGGACGCCGTATAAGATCCTACTGACCACGAGGGCCTGTACTAGCCTACATGTGTCTTCCTCCTTCATACCTCTTCTTCTGTTGGAAATTCTTGCAATCATCCTGGTGATCTGTGCTGTGGTATTTGCTAGCTGTCTGATCGTGTGATCAATACGACGGTTGCTTTGGACCCACATGCCGAGGATCCTAACTTTCGATACTTCTGGAACCTTCGTTGCCCCTATGTAGATATCTATGGAGTTTTGCAGGTCATACCCTTTTCTGTAGACTCTGAGCACCTCGGATTTTTCAGGGGAGCATGCAAGTCCACAGTGTCGGGCGTATGCGTTGACCGTGTCTGCCGCTCGCTGAAGAAGCTCTTGTTTTTCGCCTAAGGATCCCCTTGTCACCCAGATTGTGATATCATCTGCGTAGATGGCATGCCTGATTCCTTCAATTTCTTCGAGCGCCCTTGCTAAACCAATCATTGCAATATTAAAAAGCATAGGTGATAGCACAGAGCCTTGTGGTGTTCCTTTTTCTGGGGTGTTGAAGGTGTCAGTCCTGATGCCTCCTATTCCAATGGTAGCGGTTCGGTTAGTCAGAAAGGCTTTCACATAGTTGAATATTCTCTGCCCACAACCCAGTTTGCTGAGCCCCTCCAGCACAGCCCTGTGACTGACGTTGTCGAAGGCCGCTTGAAGATCGAGAGCGAGCAGGATGTTTTCTCCATATTTTGGAACGGAAGTAAGCACCTCCTCCTTGATCTGCAGGAGAACGTCCTGTGTCGATAGGTATTTTCGAAATCCAAACATAGTGTGCGGCATGAGTTCGTTGTCCTCAAGGTGGGTCTGCAACCTGTGATGCACAACTCTCTCGTACACTTTTCCCAAGCATGATGTTAAGGAAATGGGTCTAAGATTGTCCAGGTGTGGAGTCTTTCCGGACTTCGGAATCATTACTATTTCCGCGTGTCTCCAGTCGTCCGGGAGGGTCCCCTGTTCCCAGTGTTTATTGATGAACTCCGTGAATCTTTTGATTGAATTGTCATCCAGATTCCTTATCATGGCATTGGTGATGCCATCCCTCCCTGGTGTTGTGTTCTTTGTGGCGGACATCACAGCGTGTCTGACTTCTTCTATCGTAAGGGGTTCGTCCAGAGCGGGATTCGTTTCGCCCGTGTATGCCAAGCTGCTGTCGGCGTATGTTGCATTGCCGATGTAACGCTGCTTGATGTACTGTAGCATTTCCTCGTCAGTGCCTTGGAACTGGTGCGCGATCCTTTGGGTCGTCTTACGGGTTTCGGATTTTGTGGTGGTTGAGTCTATGAGAGCCCTTAGCAAGGCCCATGTCTTGGCCCAACCTAGAGTCCCCTGAAGTTCGTTGCACTTTTGGTTCCAGTCGCGCCTCGAGAGCTCCGTCGCATATTCTTCAGCTTGTCTGGTGACCTCAGCGATCTTACGCTTGAGCCGCCTATTATGCTTTTGCCTTTTCCACCTTTTTAGTAGGCCCCGTCTGGCGTCCCAAAGGTGTAAGAGATGTTTGTCCACCTCGGGTGTGTTGGTAGTAAGGGCGACCTTTCGGGTTAGTTTTCGCCAGTCTGTCTTGATTCTTGCGACCCAGCCTTCTATGTCGGTGATCTCAGCGTCTTCATGCTGTGCCCTGGATTTCCTATAGGCTTCCCAGTTTGTCAGTCTAGCCTGGCCAAGTTGTCGCCTGATCGGGAGGGTTTCTATATGGATGCGCAGGATGCAGTGGTCACTGCCTAGAGTTTCGCCGTCGTTTTCCCATCTTGCGTGCCTTACCCCTTTGACAAATGATAAGTCTGGGCACGAATCTCGGTTGATGCTGTTCCCCACTCGCGTGGGTTGGGTGTGGTCAGTGATGAGGGTGAGCCTTCTACGATCAGCTTCCCTGGCTAGATCCCTGCCTTTCGGGGTTTCCCGAACGTAGCCCCAACTTTTATGCCAGGCATTAAAGTCCCCCAGAATAACGATACCGTTCTTGCCTGCTGCTTCTTCTGCTTTGCCTAGCAGGTAGCTGAAATTGGCTTTCCTCTGGCTTGGCGGGCTGTACACGTTAAGTAGGAAGGTGCTTTCTTGGCTTCTCTTTTGGGTAATCATTTCTATAAGGACGTGGTCAATGTCCGTTCCGTCAATGTCGTGTCTGATTGCGGTGACTGCTTTTGCAACCAGCGTGGCGACTTTGCTTTGCCCCTGCCCCTCGTAGATGGAGTACCCCGCGAGAGTGAGTGAGCAGCCGGTTTCCTGTAGGGCGATTATGTCTGGCGGAGAGGTGCAATTTGTGATGTGTTGTTTAAGAAGACCCTGCTTTCGGCGGATCCCACGGCAGTTCCACTGCCATATTTCAAGGGTTTCCAACTTGACCGAGCGTTTACGGTTGCTCGCCATTCTGGGACGGCCTGTTATAGGGTTTTCCTCTGGATTTCATGGCTGTGAATTGTACTAGACGCTCTCTATCCCTGCGCGTCTCGTCTTGGATGTTTGAGATGAGGTTGCTAAGATTTGCCAGTGCATTGTTAACAGCAACCATGGCAGTTGTAAATTCCTGGCGCCCTATAGTTGTCGCCTGAGCTTCGTCTGTTTGCGGGTTAGTGCTGTTCTGCCTTGTTCTTTGGGCCTTTAGTTCGTCTATCAGATCGTTTAGTTTCTGTCTCAGCTCGGCGTTTTCTGCCCTGAGCGTCTGAATTATTTGTCTTAGCTCTTGAACGTCCTCGTTAGCTTCCCCATTAGCGGTGTTACCTATCACTGTTTTCTGTGTGTTTGTGTTTTTTGGAGCAGTGGGAGAGGTGGGGAAAAGATGCTCTTTCCAGCTCACCCTGGTTGCTTCCTCCTTTTTTGGTGGGGTCTTCTTCTGCTCCTGCTTCTTTTTGGTTTCTGGATCCTCCCGGGTCCTGGACGCCGATCTCGACTTTGATCCTGATCTCGATGCCGATCTGGACTTGGATCTCGAACTGGAGTCCTCACTGAACCAGCGTTTCCGGGCCCGGCCGCGTCCGCCGTTGTCTCCGCCGCCTGGTTCCTCTTTTTTTCTCGTCCGTGGTCTCGGTTTCCTGAGGCGTTCCTTGCACTCCTTTGCCCCCGTAGGATGCGCTTCCGTGCATAGCACACACCTGGGCTCGCAGGAGTGTCCGTCCTCGATCACTGGCTCGGTGCATTTAGAGCAGACAACAACGTCAGGTGTCGGGCATACGTCCGCCCTATGTCCGGCCTTTAAGCATGTATAACACACTTGCCGCGATGATCGATAGAGGTAGCAACGTATCTCGCCGCCGTAGTAATAGACGTAGCGCGGAACGATCTTTCCCTCGAAGGTAATGACCGCGCTTTGGGATTTGCCAAGCATTCTTGCATAAAGTATTTTGACTCCTTGGGTACGTACCCGGAGATGCGATAGTAGTTCAGTTGGCGTGGTCCCGGCGTCCACTCCATGAATGACACCTTTGCACGAATTGTCCGGCGCGGCCACGTAAGCTGTCACTGCATAGTTCTTTGCAGCAAAGCGTAGACTTGAAATACACTGCACAGCACTGGCAGTCTCCATGCTTGGCGTGCTGAGTATAGCGATGTTGGATCCGTTGTGCAGCCGTATAAGGAAGCTGCCTTCGTTGCAGATGTCTGGTTTTCCGCATGCTTTGGTTATAGCCCGGGCCATCTGATGCGTGCTCAGTTCGCTGATGTTGAGTCCATTCTTCGGTCTAAGGATGACTTTGAAGTCGTTTTTTGGCAAAGGAGGTAGCTTCTCTCGCCGAACGGGATTCCACTTGAGTTTGGGTTGGCTCAGCGCTGAATTGTCCGCCGCGTCTGTCCCGGCCTCTGGAACGGCAATCAGTCTCGAGTTCTGGTATTTGGCAGTGAACCATCCCCCGTTGTCGATTGTTCTCTTCTGCGAGAGGTCCGTAGCGTTGTCGGTAGCGTGGTCGGTAGCGTTGTCGGTAGCGTTGTTGGTAGCGTTGTCGTCGCTGTGAAGATTCTCTTCGAGCGGTGTCGTGGCTCCAGCCGACGCCGCCGCGTCAGCGTCCGCCATCCTCACGGGTGCGGCGTGAGCTGTAGCAGCGTTCCTTCAGGCCGACGGCCCGACGCCGCCTAGGCTTAGCGCGGCGTTCGCTGCCTTGGATTTTCCGACGGGCAGAAAATGGCGAAATCTGGACTCACGGATGTAAATCGGGTATCCACGGATTCCGCTTGATCAGTAGAAAGCGATGGAGTACTCCATTTTCTACTGCGTTGATGTTTGCCGGGTGTAAGGAGGCGTCGAGGCAGGAGCACTTGCGAAGGGCGTTCTCTTCGTCTGGCCCCCTAGCGGCCTCCACCCAGGTTTGTGAAAAGCGCAGTGCAAGACACAGATAGAGTGGCGCACGGAGCACGCGGGTGCCCACAAGCACCCCACCCCCCCACCCCCTCCCAGAAAAAAAGACATCGAAGAGTGTCAATAGAAAT
This sequence comes from Amblyomma americanum, assembly GCF_052857255.1. NCBI lineage: Eukaryota > Metazoa > Arthropoda > Arachnida > Ixodida > Ixodidae > Amblyomma > Amblyomma americanum. The sequence continues at coordinate 180,526,025 of NC_135503.1, forward strand.
CGCGTGAATGCAAGCGAAGTTCCTATCGAAGCCCATCGAACTATTTATATGCGACAGAAAATCTGAAAATGGATACACGTACGTTTAGATATCATTCTATCATTTACGCGCTGAGAAGGCTATCATAAAATACTTTATGGGTGCAGGAATTATATGCTGCGTACCAGCAGCACGGGTAACGGGGACAGCATCAAACTGCCGTTCATAAGTGGCGTGATGCATATTTTTTTTTTATTGCGGAAAAATCAAACGAATATGCAGACTGTGGTTATACGTAGACGTGAGGTACCATGAATTAGCACCATATGCTGCTGCATGTATCCGGTCGCCATACGACATCAGACAATAAAGTACGCAGACATATGACTGCAGCTTCTTTGCTCGAAAGAAAAACAAACTGAAACCAAATCCGCAACGCCATGTTCTCACTGATGCCGATACGGCCGCTAGTTCTGTTCAGTTACCCACTTCATGGCGTGTTGCCACATCTGTCTTCCCTCTGCGTCTTGAGGTAAGCCCGTTGTGCTTTAGGCGGTGCGGGCAGGGCAATGCCATTTTTATTTTTTTAACTGCCCACCAGGCACGTTTCCAAAAAGCCGCCTCCCCCCCCCTCCACAGCTAAAAAAACACCTTGGGCCCCTGCATAAAAAATTCTTAACTACGTGCCTGCTGCTCGCAATAATTTATGCACCTTGGGGTGTTCATGCTGTAACTTGGCTTTAAGTTTACGACATATGTTTTGAATAGCCGATATGAAACTGATCCAAATGCTTATGAAACCAGTTATGATCTCTAAAAATCACTCTAAGGTTTCACTAACTGATTATATTCTATACACGAATAAGCCTATATTGGAGTAAAAAACCTTGAGCGCATTCTTAACCACATTCTTAAAGAAGAGAACGCGATAACTTTTAGGTTGCCTGCCATGGTACCTAAAATGAGTGTCTCATGTTGTTGCAATTTTACCGGCAAAACTCCGGTTGGAACCGGTGCCATTGCACTTATATGATATACGGGTGTATCATACGAGTACTCAAATATGGGGCAGAAACGTGGAGGCAAACGAAAAAAGTTCAGCTTAAGTTACGGACAACGCAGCGAGCTATAGAGAGAAAAATGACGGGTGTAATGTTAGCAGACCGGAAGCGGGAGGAGTGGGTGAGGGAACAAACACGGGTTAATAACATATGAAATCAAGAGGAAGAAATGGGCTTTTTCAGGACATGTCATGCAAAGGCAAGATAACCGCTGGTCTTTAAGGGCAAAGGTGTGGATTCTAGGAGCGGGCAAACGTAGCAGGGGCGGAAGAAAGTTAGGTAGGCGGATGAGATTCAGAAGTTTGCGGAGTTACGGTGGGCGCACCTGACAAAGGAGAGGGTTAATTGGAGATAGATGGGAGAGGCCTTTGCCCTGCTGTGGACGTAGTCAGGCTGATGATGAAAGAACAAGAAAAATCGCTAGATTAAATCTGCCCACTAATATAGCTGACCAGCCACCGCGGTGACTCAGTGGTTAAGGCACTATGGAGGTTATGGAGGAGAAATTCTTGAGGCCTGTGTTCTACAGGAACTCGTTATTCTAGAGGAGAGGAATTCTCATATAGAATAATTCTAGTGGAGTCCTTCACTACAGCGTCCCTCATAGTCTGAGTCGCTTTGGGACGTTAAACCCTCGCAAACCAAACCAAACCTAATCTTGCTAACCTTTACCAAAAGTACAAAAATTGCTTTCTGTCGTTTTTTCCTTTGTCATGGGTGCGTTTCTCGCGTGAGCAGCGCATTGTAGAAACAAAGGGATAAAGGAACAGGATGGACATTTTAATCACTGCACTCCCAGATGCGCCGTCCGTATGTGTTGTTCTTGTTTGTGTAAACCAGGAGTAGTGCAACAACAATGTCGAAGCCTCTTTAGTGTTCAGTATACGTCGTTATAATGCGCCATCAGTCGTTCATTGAGACATAGCCCGCTTTGCCCCACGTAACGCACGCCGACACTGCATGCGACAAATAGTTACTGGGGCTGGACTGTGCAGGCTTGCTTTCACGCTACAGGGGCGTTGATTATAAAACACAACTTTGACAGTCTTTTGAGCGACAAAGACATCCTCGTCAGCCGTTGAGAAACGGCGAGCATGCAGGGCACAACAGAACCATTCTTTTCTTTGTATGCAAGTAAAGTCCCTTCATCTCTTGCTTTTATCTTCTTCACGAGTCAACCAGCAACAGAGATAAGCACGTGCTCCGGTAATCCTGCTCAGGCAAGCGGACAAATCTGCTCATTGTGGCAGTGTCCCATAGGATGCACGCGCAAATTCTTTAACGCATTAGTGCAACACAAGTGCGCAATCTTACGCTCTACAATGTTGGACTCTGTAGAACTGCCTTGCCCCAATGGGTCCGCGCCACGGGCTCCAAAAGATTCTCAAGACAGGAATCCCGTTACGACCCCATAGTTGATTTTATAAGATCGCCTCTCCGCAGGCTCTCAGGGAACCTACACAAAGTCCTTGCGCCGTTGGTCGGTAAAACCCACACATATGTCCGCAACCCAGCTGATTTCATAAACAAGGTTGCCGGCACCGTTTTGGCAGACGATGGTATACTGGTTTCATTTGAGGTCTGCTCGCCATACACAAACATTCCAGTCAGGCTTGCTGTCGACACTTGCAGAGAACTTCTGGCCAAAGTCGCATGTTTTCAAGATCTTACACCATTTGAGGTCACTGAGCATCACAATCACCTAAGCTTATGCTTAAGCAACACTTACTTCCAGTAAAATGGTTCCACAGCAATGAAAACATTCGGAATCGCTATCGGTGCAGCGATTTCTGTTACTATGGGCAACTTAGTGATGTAGACAATTGAGGAAAAAGCCCTGCAGACATCCAAACATTGATCGAAAGTGTTCTTGAGGTACGCTGACGATTGCTCTGCATCCTTGACAAGAGATAACGCTTCCTCAGATAACATGAATCACATCAACAGTCCAGAGGCCTCCATTATATTTACTGTAGAAGAAGAAGACAACGGAGCATTCCATTTCTCAATACCCTCGTAACACGCTCGCCCTCCGGCCTAACGTTTAGCGTGTACAGGAAGCCCAGCCCCTCTGCAGGGTACCTTGATTTTTAGTCATTGCACCCATTAGCTCAAAAAGAGCTCGATCGTGGCACCACTTGCGAACCAAGCAGTCCGCACATGTTCCGGTGAGCACAGCTTCATTCAGGAACTCTTTTTTAATTGCCCAAATATGCCCTTCGGCATAACAGAGTTATAGATACATGTGCAGGCCGGTGTCGGCTATGAATGCCAAAAAGGCCTGTATTGGTACTTATGGGTCCAGATTTTAGTGTCCGGTGGTCTGCTGGGGTGGTAACCCTAAATGACGAAATTCCAAGGTGTCGAGGAATGCCGAAGAATATGAGGGCGGTGAATTGCGAAGCCTTGAGATCGATGTGTTCCAAGGCACTTGTCGAAGGTCGGTTGATGGAGATGGCGTGGCAAAGTTGACAGATCGCAGGATTCGCGCGGCTTAGTCACTGCTTTCTACAGCGGCAATACGCCAGGTTGAGGCGACAGGCGTCCTCTCTTCTGAGCGGTTACTTAGAAGGATGTTTTAGACTGGCATATCGATTCGACAGCACGTTTGGCAGGAGACGTATAGCCAGGAGGATGACAGTGTTCCATCGTAGGCATAGCTCGCTGCAGCTGCGGAGCTGCGGGGCCCCCTGACCTCGGAGAAGGTCGCCGACTGCGGGTAAGACGAGTCCGCGATCAGATGGCGGTTAACCAGTGCACACAGCAGAGCTGCGGCATCGGCTTTGCAGAAAATCGCTGGCAAATTGGTCAAAATTGATAGCACAATGTGCACATTGCCGTCGTGCCGACAAGCAAACTGCGCGGGGCTCTTCTTAATGTGAAAGATACTTTTCAAAGTTCCCGGATAACGCATTGTGAGGTGCACACAAGATCCTCGTAGGATTTTCAAACGCGGTGCGTCCGCAGTGGTGCGTCGGACAGCGGATCCCTGCACGTGCCAGCCCAGCGTTGCGCGTGTGCGCGTACGAAGGGTGTGTGCGAGACGACGACGACAAAGAGCGTGGCCAGCACGAAGAGCGGAGAGCCGACGTGTCAGGAAACCGAGGTGTAAAGGAAGACAGCGCAGCGGAGGTCGGGTCATTCAAGTGCGGAGCTGGCAGCCGTCGGACGTTGGGTCCGTGCTGCCGTGGACCTCCTTTGGATCATCGACGCAAGCCTCCTGCTTTCTATGCAAGTGTGGAGCTGGCAGCCGATGGACTGAGGGTCTGTGTTGCCTAAAAGCACTCTTGGATAGCCTGCTTTAATCCTCTGGCGTTTCGTGACGCCGTCTACGGGACCTGGCTACGTTTTCCTGCGGATGCCAAGTCTTTCGGGCTGTGGACGGGGGATCAGCGGGGTCTCTTAGTGTTTCGCTCCGCTCCTACCACCATTTGACTCCGTTCCGCCGCTTCCTTCGACGCATCGCCAGCTACGCGCCGCACTACATTGACCCGCGTTCGACTGTTTGCAAGGCTTCCCCGCTTCACCTTGGACGTCAGTACCTGGCGAACTCTTTCCTTTTATTCTGAAGTGTTGTTGTGGTGGTAGTGGTTTTTTATTAAAACAATAGTAAAAAGGAAGGAAAACATTTTTGCTAGACCCGGCATCTCCCATCGATACTGAAGCACCTGAGCTGGGGCAGCGGAAATAAAGGATAGCAAGCAGAATGGAGAAATTAAATGAAAGAGATGAGGGGACATGAAGAGAGGATGGGGGAGAAGTAATATATACAAACTATTTACACAATAAGAAATGCGTCCAGGTTGTGCGCGTGATTAGTTCATTTTAGAGTAATTAAAACACACGCGCACAACACTGTGTTGGCAACAACTGGAGTGGGGCGTCCAGTTATTAATCATTCAAGGTAGAACTCGCGGAGCGTTCGGTCACTGCGTGTAACTACCTGACAGAGAACAGACGGGGCGTCAAGTCCGTGTGTACGACGAATGCAGAGAGAGGCTCACCAAAGCATCGGCGAACGCGGCACAGTGAAGGAGCAGGTGTTCTAGTGTTTCCACTGCACCGCATCCGTCACACACATCCACTCGTCGCGATTCCGTGACGCTCCCCGGGCCACACGCAGCCAATGCGCACGCGGAGGATCACTAGACGTTGTGACCGTGTAAGTGCGCGACAGCCGGTGATACTGTCGATGCACTCACCTCCTGCGATGCGTGGGTCGGGGTGCTGCTTTCAGAGATGGTCGTGGATGGCCGCATGCACATCCCCCAGCGCAAGGGGCAGATCGCTGGCAGGTAGTTGGTGTGCAGCGGTCGCGAGGTCGTCAGCTTCTTCGTTGCCGGCGATGCCGTAGTGACCGGGCACCCACTGTGCACGCACGGCACATCCTCTCTGCGCGAGTCGCTCGATGCGCGAGCGAATTTCCCGCACTAGTGGAGTACCGCGGCCGTTAGATTGCAGGCGGCTGAGGGCGGCGCGGGAGTCGCACAGCAGAGCACTCCTGGGTGGCGGAGGGCCGAGGGTGAGCAGCAGGTCCAGCTCGAGCCGGATCCTCATCAACTCCGCAGTTGTGGAGGAGCCCAGGAAGGTTGCGTGTTGCTGGCTGTGCAGTCGCAGCGCGGGGATGGTAGCCGCCGCTGCAAGGGAGCAGCTGTCGCGGGCCAGTGAGCCGTCGGTGTACACGAGGAAATGGTCCTGGAGCTCCTCCTGTATGATGGCTCAGGCCAGCTGCTGTACAGCAAAGAGGGGTGTGCTCCGCTTTCCCGCAATGCCGACAATCCCTCGCTGTACCTCCAAGGCTGTATGCAAGGGCGCGCCGGAGCCGTGGGCGGGTGGGCCTTGTAGCGTTGTACGCTTGTTGAGTGTCTGTTTTTCCTGTCGGCGTGTGCGATTCTTATTGGGCCCTTTTTCTTTAAATTATATATAAGGCTTCGGTTTGTTTTGTTTGATCTCTGTACTCTCGTTCAAACCTGCACGCGATAGCGTTCTCCGTCGGAAAGTCGGGGACGCGATACCAATTCGCGACAATTCGCGTCCGCGCGACAGGACGAAGCGGTTTAACTTATATGGAGATATTTTTTTAAGAATCTGGAAGCGATGAGCACGCTAAAAGAATTATTTGAATTGGGCAAAGAGTTGGGTTTGAAAGACGCCGAGCTGCGCTTGTGGGTTGCTGCTAAGCAGGAAAATGAACGCGCAGCACGGGCAGACGAACGCGACTATGCCAAGGCCCAAGCAGAAGCCGAACTCGAGCATTCCAAGGCGCAAGCAGAGACTGAGAAGCGCACAGCACAAGCCGAACGCGAGCATGCAAAGTTGTTAGCAGAAGCCGAACGCGAGCATGCAAAGTCGCTAGCAGAAGCTGAACTGCGTAGATTGCAGCTCCAATTAAGGCTCGCCGAAGCTGGTGCGGGTAATCGATAACCCGCACCGTGGCCCTCAGCAGCGTTTAGCTCACGCAAATTGATCCCGCCTTTCGACGATCGCAGGGATGGCTTATATGCATACCTCAAACGTTTTGAGCGCATCGCAGAAGGGAAAATTGTGCTACAGCACTCAGTATGTATTTGACTGAGGAAGCTCTCCGTGTATTCGGTCGAGTGTCCCCAGCAGATTCAATGATCTATGATAAGGCAAAACTAGCCTTGCCCCATTTTCGGCTTACGGCATAACATAATAGCGAAAGGTTTCGTGAAAGTAAGCCGCTTGATAACGAAACAGACAAGCAATACGAAGCACGCTTGTTCAGTATTTTCGATCGATGCGTCGATATGTCAGGAATGGCCACAACGTACAATAATTTAAGCGACTTGGTGGTTGCTGAGCCGCTCATGAGGAAGTTTCACAGTCGTCTGGCGATTTTCCTTCGAGAAAAACAGTGCAAGACGTTGGAAAAAATAGCTGAGGAAACAGACAAATTTCTAAAGGCCCAGCGGCAAACAAACTTGTCTTCATTCAAAGAAATGTTCGAGGTGGACATCCAGAGAGAGAAGTATGGTCCATCAAGTAGAAAGTTAGGAAGGCACCTCATTTGTATCGACATGCACATAAGGTCGTCGACTGTCGGCCTAAGCCAAGTCAGCTTTATTGTGTTTATTGTCGAAAAACAGGGCATGATATAAGTTCCCGCACAAGAAAGCACAAAAACCAGAAGCAGTCGTCTTGTGTTCAGGCAGGGAAGGTTGCGCCTGAAAATGTGTCCACAACAGAAGATAGGCTTAAACCAGCTGAGGATAAAGTAATGGTCAGATGTCCAGAAAAGCCTGCAGACGCCCAATACATGTCTGTACTAGAGACAGAGCTCCGAGGCGTACCCGTACTTATTTTTACGGGACACTGGGGGCAATACAGTGGCTGTTCGGAGAGCCCTAGTTCCTGATTCAGATCTCACCGGCTTGAGATCTACGGTGTTCCTTGTTGATGGCAGTAGTCTGGAAGTTCCCGAGGCAGAAGTTTATACCGCTTCCCCATATTTCACTGGCACGGCCCTGCCAAAGTGCATGAAGACACCATTCTACGATGTCATAATTGCAAATATACCAGACGCCCGTGAGCCGTCAAATATAGATATGAATTGAAATAAATCGAAAGGCGTTGCTAAATTATATTCTGGCATAGTCATTGACGAAGTTGCGAGTGAAAATGATGAGGGCGAGGGCCCGCAAGGGCGCCTTGAGTCTCAAAGTGATAGTGCTTGGCGCCACCGCGGACCCTAGCTCCCATACCGAAGCTGTCATCCGCACCTTGGCGATAGGTTTTAAGGTGAAGGGTAGAAACCATGAACGGTGGCGGTCGGGGCCATGGTCAAGCCCCGGCCGGCGGGCTCCCCATCTGTATACCAGGTGGGGGCTCCGGGACCTTCTTGTGTCTATAAGGGTGAAGCACAAGTGTCAGAATAGGAACCCTTAATCCCTACATGCCGCATGGATTCTCAATTTCCCGCCGTAAAAAAACGATCGGAACCGGAAACGGTACCTCACCAAGGAATCGCAGTTCCAACTGCAAAATCTACTGAAAATTTCCCACATTTCCTGATAGTCCACGCTGTTGAGCAAAACGCTCTAGTGGCAGCACTATCAGTATTTGTAATACAAAAGTGGCTAGTGGCTAACATAGGCGAGGAATATGAAGCAAAAAAACTATCCTGAAGAGATCTTCTTGTACAAGTGAAATCCAAAAAGCAGAGTGATGCATTACTCAAACAAGAGAAACTTGCCGATCTTGACATTACTGTAACACCCCACAGAAGCCTGAACAGCGTTCAGGGAGTAATTTCTGAGCGCTTGCTAATGAGAGAGGATGAAAAAGAGCTCCTCGAGAATTTGCGTGACCAAAACGTGACGTCCCTTCACCGCATCACAATAAGGCGCAACGGAGAAGAAAAAACACCACCTCACATCGTTCTAACATTCGGCAGCACTCGTTTGCCCGAGTCTGTCCGAGTGGCATTCATCAGGTGCCCAGTGCGCCCGTACATTCCTAACCCTAGGAGATGTTTCAAATGCCAAAGGTATGGCCATGTCAGCAAGACATGCAGAGGCAAGCAGACCTGGGGCAAATGTGCCGAAACCGAACATGCCAAGCAACTGAAACAAAATGTGCGAATTGCAAAGGTCCCCACGCAGCCTGCTCGCGAACCTGCGAAGTTTTCAAGAAAGAAAAACAAACCATGCACTGAAACAAATAGAAAACTGGAGTAGCAGAAATGCGTTGCGGATTAACACAGCAAAGACTAAAGTCGTTGTTTTCAGGGGTACAAACAAGAAGGTCTGTCTCACTAAGAACATATTCCTGCAGTCCGTACCCTTAGAAGTTGTGCCTTCATTTAAAACATTAGGTATATTATTTAATGAAAGAATGTCATGGGATGATCATGTTAGCTTTGTAACAAATAAATGTTCACGTATTATTGGTCTTCTTTACAAGAACCGTGAGATACTGCCGCGAAATGTAGTGCTAATGCTATATAATTCATTGATACAATCTCATTTCAGCTATTGCCATTTAACCTGGGGTGCAACAACAGCAGGCAATCTTCAGAAACTACACTTGTTACAGAAAAAATTTCTAAGAATTGTTGAAAATGTTTCGCATACCTACCATACGGCAGCACTTTTCTTAAAGTATAACTTACTACCAATTACTAAGCTTTATGACTATCGTCTGAGCAAGTGTGTGAAAAACGAAGTGTTTAAGAACATATCTTTTCTATCAAAATTAGCTGGTTTAGAAAAACGAGATGCAATGTACAGCACAAGAAATATAGCACAATGAAACGTAAAAACATACAGAACTTTCAATGGTAATCAAACATTAGAAAATAAACTACCACGACTTCTTAACAAACTCGCACAAAACGATATTGATCTCCAAAACACAACACGCCACAAACTGTTCGAGTATTTTTTTTTTACACTACACCTAACCTTTTTTCTGTGATTTGTCTACCTAATTCTTCTTTCTTTCACCATCATTGTAAATTTTCTTTCCAGCCAGGACAATGCTGTTGATTTTATGCTGACTACTGTAACCGGATAACAGCTCTGCTATATGTATTTTTTTATTTTCTTTATTGTATTGTATTGTATTTTCTTTATTTCTTTACTGTATTGCTGTCAAAGTGGGGGCCCGTGGCCTTGTCAAGCTGTCAAACGGCAGCTTTTACTACGGGTCCCCGCCATCATCTGTACCATGGTGGCAAATAAATTTCAATTTGAATTTGAAAGTATGAGAAAATATATCCTACCCTGAGGCAAGAAAAAAGTTTTAGGAAGAGACAGCCAGGTCATAGTTGACGCCGTGCGCCGGGGGGGCCGAGCGGCGTCTGGTGACAGTGGGCACACAGTACACCATCGTTGATGTCTGCCTGCTCTCCCCCACTCGAACGACACTCTGGTGTCGGCACCATTGACATTCCAGAGGTGCACCTGACAGCGGCCTCTGGCACAACCAAAGTTGGCGGGAGTGGTGATACACCACCCCATCATCAGGCCACTGCCCAGGCAGAGCCATCCACATCTTTGACAGGTGCAGCCAAGCCTGCCCTGTCATCTCAAAAGATAGGCTCGCTGGCCCCTGAGCGGGTAGGCCGCACGGCTTCCCCCGTACGGAGAAGCCACAAATCCGTACCCCCGCGGGTTCTCCGCGAAAATCAATCGCCTCGCATGAGGCGATGGATATAAGCAGTAGTCCGCCTCCGCAGCAGCGGTGGCGGAACTCCCTTGAACACTAAAAGGAAGCTAAAACTCCAATAACAGGCCGTGGTCAGCGTGAGCGCACACACAATGAGAAGCTAATCCGACTGCTACCTGGCCGTAAAGGGAGTCCGGCCAACAGACCTACCCCCACCGTCCACAATCTGTCTTCGTATAGGCCTACTCGAACAGAGCTCGCCGTTCTGGAGCTTGGTTTGAACTTCAATACGAGAGCGGCTCCGGACGCAAGAAAAATCATCTGTGCCGTGGAACAGGCTGTGGGACGTGTGGAAAACAATCGCCGAGAAGAAGCTCGTACCCGTGCGATCAGCATACTCGCCAAGCTGCCACATCGACACCCCACCCCACTCCTTGCTCAGGAGCGTGATGCAGTCAGGAGCCTGCGGAGCAATACGGATATCGTAATCCTACCTGCTGACAAGGGCAACGAAACCGTCATCCTAAACCACAGCGACTACGTTGAGAAAATGACGAAGCTTCTGGAGGATGATGGCACGTACATGCGACTCAAGCGGGACCCTACACTCAAGGTAGAGCGAGAGTTGCAAAGGCTTTTGACAGACTTCTTCCAGTTTGTTCCACCACAGTACAGGTCGTTATACTTCACTCTCCTCTGCCACAATGGATCTGCCCCTGCTTTATATGGCCTCCCGAAGATCCACAAGCCAGACGTTCCAATGCGACCAATAGTGGATTTTACCCGCTCTCCCTTGTACCGGCTTTCAGGATACTTGCACAATGTTTTTTCGCCACTCGTTGGCAAGAGACCGACTTTCGTACGCAACTCCTTTGATTTTACTGAAAAAATACGCGAAATCACGATTGACAGCGACGAGATAATGGTGTCATTTGACGTCAAATCACTGTTTACCAGCGTCCCCGTGTATCTGGCGGTGGAGGTATGCCGTTCAGCGCTTCGGGACGACGACGGACTGAGTGCTAGGACACCCATCGATCCATCGGACCTGTTGAAGCTTCTGCAGTTTTGCTTGAAGAACACGTACTTCATCTTTCGGGGCACTGTCTACAAGCAGGTTCATGGCACTGCGATGGGAGCATCTATCTCGGTCACAACCGCAAACCTCACAATGGAAGCACTGGAAAGCCGCGCTTTGGCTTCGTTCGAGCCGCGCCCAAAGGTCTTCCTGCGGTACATTGATGACTGCTTCTGCATAATCAAAAAGAATGCCTTGGCTGCTTTCACGAACCATTTGAACAGCATGGAAGATTCCATCCAGTTTACCGTCGAGGAGGAGATTTCTGGCCGTCTTCCTTTTCTGGACGTCATGGTGGAGCGACGTGATGACCGCCTATCATTCAAGGTGTACAGAAAGAACACGCACACCGGCCAATACCTTCACATTAATTCAGTCCATCCTACGTGCCATAAGCGCTCTGTCGTTTCTACCCTCGTCCGTCGTGCGGAAAGAATATGCTCGAAACCCGAAGAAAAATCCTCTGACATACGCCAAGTGCGACGCGAGCTCAACAATTGTGGCTACCCACAGCACTTCGTGAACGCTGTAATACAGCAGACAACGAGACCAGCTCAGCCCGTTCGCCTACCTTGCCGTGCCCGAGCTGCAATACCCTATGTGCCAGGCGTGAGCGAGTCATTGGCCCGCGTTTTTCGCACCTTCGATGTGCATATAGCTCACGTGCCTGCGTGCAAGCTTCGTCACGACTTGGTGTCCGTAAAGGACAAGCTAAAAAAGGAAACGTTTCCCGGAGTAATTTATAAAATCCCCTGCTCAGACTGCGATCACTCCTACATAGGTGAAAGCGGAAACTTTGAAAGACGGCTGAATGAGCACAAGAATGATTTCAAGAAAAAGAAGGCTTGTTCCAACGCACTGGCTGAACACGTTGAAAACATGAAGCATGATATCGCTTGGGAAGAAGCGGCAATTATCGGCCGTGAGAAAAACTGGATGTCACGCCAATATCTGGAGTCTTTGTTTATCCAGACAACAGATCAGACGCTCAACCGTACCATCGGCAATCTACCGCCCTCGTACGCTAGATGCCTGCGACGATTAGCACAACGTACTTAAGCTTTGTGTGCGAAAATATTTCCATCAGTGAACAAGACTTCCGTGTGGAAGTCGAAACGTCCTTCCATCTTGACAACACATTTTGGTCGGCGCTTCGTTATTTTCGCCAATGTATTCACCCGACCAGACGAGATTTCGTCGAACCTTAGATTTGTCACAAAGGTGTCAATAAGCCTTTTTTGCGTCATGGGTGGCTGCAGATTACGTCATGGATGTGGCAGAAGTGGTGACGTTGCACATCTAATTATGCAGCCGCTATTTGACAGTTTTTGTCAGTTTCGCGGCCGTCAATTTGACCGTTGGCTTTGTGACAGAAAATGGTGGTGGTGTACGCGGCCATACGACTGAGGCGGCTGCGCTGACGCGAGCAACGGCGAAGGAGGGCGCACTAAGACGCGTTTGACTTGCCGGACGAACTGTTTCGACGCCTTTTTCGACTATAAAAGCAGACTGTGGAGTGACTATGCAACGAACTAGCTGATGAACTGGGAGGTTTGCGTGCGAGCGCGCTGTCGGTGCGGCGGCAGGTGCTGTGTGCACTGCGGTTCTGTTCCACGGGCGGCTTTCAGGCATGCCGTTGGTAGCCAGGCGCACGTCGGCATCGCACAACCGACGGTGAGCAAATGCGTCTGACGTTGTTGAAATTCCAGTAAAGAGTTGAGCGACTCTAACGGCCAACGCACTATCGACGCCATTCTTGACGGGTGACGATGTGGCTCGTGTCTCATTCTTATTAGAAAGCGTACTTCGGATTACATGTAGCACTATGTCGCTTTATTTGCTCAAGAAACACGTGCCTTAACGAGGGTTTAATCGAACAGCAGTGCACGTGTGTCGCGAATCGGTAACGCGTCCACGACGTACCGGAGGGGAATGCTACCGCGTGCAGGTTCGAAAGAAACAACAAAAAAAAAACAGACAAAACAAATCGAAGCCGTATTTGAATTTTAAAGAAAAAAAGCCGATGCGAAACGAAAACAAGAAAAGCACACACCCAGCACGCGTACAACAACACAGAATAAAGGAAAGAGTTCACCAGATACTTAGCGACCCCGGTGAAACAGGGATGCCTTGCAGATGGCGGCTGCGGGTGGATGTAGTGCGACGCGCCGCTGGCGTTGCGTCAAAGGAAGCGGCGGAGGAGAGCCGGGTGGCATTAGGAGCGGAGAAAAACACATGGAGGCGCCGGTTGTCTCCCGTCAACAACGTACACCCTCCCATACGTCGAAACAAAACAGGCAGAAAGGAACAAAATCAACGCAATCATTCGGAAGGGTATAAAACGGCCCTTCATCTGCCGATGCGTACACAAAACGAGAAGTTACTAGCACTTGGCATTCACAAACATTCGAAAAGCTGGAAGAGACATAGCTAGAGACGCAAAAAGAAAGGCTGGTCCAAACAAGAAGCTGCAGGAGAATCGCAGAAAAGTTGGAATACAGTTTAGAAAAATACTAGAAAAGAAAGCAGATATCCCCGACTACATTAGAGCCACTATCAAAGTCTGCTCGCTCCCCAAAAGCATGGACCCAAACCTCCTCCCGGCTAGGAGAAAGGCTAGAGCAAAATATATTGAAGAGAAGCTGGCAGTTGAGTTTCCGTCTTCAGGTGGCGATGACAGGAAACACCTTACACCTTATTGATGATGAAATCGGGGATTTTTGATGACCCGGTGGTTCTAACTCGCAAACATTCATGTTACTCGAGGAAAGGAGAAGGTTAATTATTTATTTACAACATAAACAAAGCAATGAGAAAATTGTTTACAACTTTACTAAACCGTTCATCAGACGAATTCATCCCTCCTTCAACCCAGCGCGCTTGTTTTAAACCCTCCGTCTCCGCCCTTAGCGGGGACTGCCAACAATAAGATTACAAGCTACACACCTCACCAATCAGTGGTTAGGGAAAGGAAAATAAGATTTCCGCCAACTAATCACATATTGGCGAAAGAGTACTGATTAAACATTTTGGGATAGGAGAGGTTACAATCAAATACACAAAAAGAGCACAAACGCGACCACCCTCTCCCATGGCAGCCACGGCACAGCCGTACCACTTTCCTATCTCTCGCACACGCGACAGACATATGCGAACGAGACGATCCCTAAAGTTGTTTACAGAACATCGAAGGAGAAGAAGACACCCGTTACGGGAATAGTGGGTTTACGGTCATTGGTCAGCGACTCCACACCTCCCAACCAACAATGTCACGCGGACACTTGCTGTCAGTGTGACATAAAAGTCCAGCCACAGTTTCCCGGAACAAAATTACACACACATGCGCACATGTATGCTCGGCTGTTCAATCAGTCCACAAACCGTGCGTGCGCGCGCGGACACACACACACACACACACACACACACACACACACACACACACACACACACACACACACACACACACACACACACACACACACACACACACACACACACACACACACACACACACACACACACACACACACACACACACACACACACACACACACACACACACACACACACACACACACACACACACACACACACACACACACACACACACACACACACACACACACACACACACACACACACACACACACACACACACACACACACACACACACACACACACACACACACACACACACACACACACACACACACACACACACACACACACACACACACACACACACACACACACACACACACACACACACACACACACACACACACACACACACACACACACACACACACACACACACACACACACACACACACACACACACACACACACACACACACACACACACACACACACACACACACACACACACACACACACACACACACACACACACACACACACACACACACACACACACACACACACACACACACACACACACACACACACACACACACACACACACACACACACACACACACACACACACACACACACACACACACACACACACACACACACACACACACACACACACACACACACACACACACACACACACACACACACACACACACACACACACACACACACACACACACACACACACACACACACACACACACACACACACACACACACACACACACACACACACACACACACACACACACACACACACACACACACACACACACACACACACACACACACACACACACACACACACACACACACACACACACACACATTGAGGTTAATTCAATCCGCACACACCATGTTAGGACACCAATCTGCACATTCCAGAATCCACCATATCAGATCGGTGCACCAAATTGGCAGAAATGACTTCTAGCCGCCTACATCTCGACAAAAAAATTCATGTTTCTTTTTAGCTTTGTCCTCAAGATTGGACCAATATTGCGAATTGTCCGGCACAGCGCCGGTTGCAAAGGCTGCCGCCGCTATCGGATCAATAGAGCTCACCGGCTCCCCGCGGGCTGAGAAGATTGCTGCTGCTATCGCGTCTGCATACCCCTTACATTTAGTTTTACCGTAGAGTTAGGCCTGTCATTTTGAACTTGGCCGGCAGTTTGACATCGTGTTTCAGGCAGTGCTAGCTGTTTACAGTGTTGGCGGCCGGCGTTCTCCTCGGAGAAAATCCTGCCCTCACCCATTAGCTTTCTACGATAACCTCGGCCGCCTTGCTTCCGCACTTCCGATAATGAGGCGTCTTGCCTATTGCCGAAACCTATAGGGATGCTTGCAGTATCAGAATCCCCCAGTTCCCTACCTGCTGCGAAACTTGTTGCAGCGGTCCCTCCTAGCTCCCAATCAGCTGCAGAAACTTTTGCGGCTTCCGGATTTGCCTCAAAGTTTACTGAGTCCTCAGGTTTGTCTCGAAAAGGTTCGTACAGAATTTTGAAATGCTCTTCGAAATGAGGTTTCACATTTTTTTCACGTAGTCGCTCTCTTTCTGGCGGCACTAGCAGTGAGTGCGTTTCAAGTGTTGCCAACTTTCCTACAGCTTCACCTGGATCTGCTTTCACTGCGCCCAGTGAGACCACCGGCTGGCTAACCGCTTCATCTCTGGTAACTATCTTGCCATCGCCTGCAAATAGTTGGATTGGAAAACATTTAATTCGTCAGAAAAGGCAGAATGCAGACGATCCGTGCTAGGTGGCTATCAGTCCACGGCTGACAGCGACCTGGGTAGCCCATTCAATGACCCGGGTTTGAACTCCCAAGTCTGAGCTGACCACCTGCTAATAGTGTTCCCGCTATATCCTTCCTCTTAAAACATGGCACATACCCACATTGGGGGGGGGGGGGGGGGGTATTGGCCAAAGTGTAAAACCAGCTCTTCCTCTTCCTCGGGTGTTACTGCTGCCTCAGCCTGCTCTTGCAAAATGCTGAAATCTTGTTCGCGAACAGTACACTCCTGTGCCTCCTGGGTCAGCTCTATATCTGCTCGCTCTGACCGAGAGTGCATCACAGGCGTGGCTAACTCCCCTATGCCCTCAGTATACTCTCTTTTCGCTCGGCGCACGACGCTATATCCGCTTCAGCTGCTTGGAGAACCATACCTTCCTGTTTTATCAATCCGGTCCTTGAATCCACAAAGGCTTCAGAACTCTGACCTTCGATTTTCAAATTTCCGCATGCCGGATCGTCCTTCCTATCTGGTTTAATGACTTTATCAATGCTCATCTCCGATTGGGAACCTCGGTTGTCAGGCACTGGCAACTCCGCATGAGCTCGTACTTTGCATACGTCTATCCTCACCGCGGGAACATCTTGTTCTTGCTTTCAGTTCGAACAGTCATTCATTGCATCCCCAAATTTCATGCAGTCAAAACATTGAACTGCCGCAAATAAGACCTCGCTGTCAACTTTCATTCTGTGGATTAATTTCCGCAGCATTTTAGCAAGCTTTCTCTTTTCAAGCTGAATTTGGAGTTTCAAATTTTTAATTGCACTCAGCTTTTCTGCCTCCTCCTGCTCACCGCGTCGCATCATGCCCTCTCGATCATACCGTACGGCAGCCGTCTCTGTTTTCTGTGCTATCGTTTCTAGCACTAAACACTGCACCGACATGGTGAATTCGGAGAAAGCAGAAAGGTCTCCTACTTTACTGGTTGCTCTCTGCCCCGGTGATCTCGTCGTCCTCAGGGATGAAGAGAGGCTCCTCTATGCAGATGACTTGAGCCCTGGATCTCTCAGCAGTTTGCTGATTTCTGCCACGTTTGATTTGGTCCCCCGGTACTTCCTCTGAACCTTTTCGATGTGGACGCCTGGTCCTTTTCAGCAGCACACTGACTCGAACTCTCGATGGCTTGTCGTTGCCAGACCCCTACAGTTCCTCGCTGACTTGAGCCTGCGACGTCATCTCGAACTCGACCCGTGATCCTGAAGCTCTCGATGTCAGTATTTCGACGCAGCTTCACGTTTTCTCCTTTAGGACAGACAGCTTGTCCACCAACATGTTCTTCTCACCTTCCATCCAATGCCTCGAGTAGAAAGAAGTTGCGATCCTGTCGACTGTGCCAGTTGAGGTTCCCCCTTCAGGTGGTGATGAGAGGAAACACCTTATTGATGATGAAATCAGGTTTTCTTGATGACCCGTGGTTCTAACTCGCAAACATTCACGTTACTCGAGGAAGAGAGAAGGTTAACTGTTTATTTACAACATAAATAAAACAAGAGGAAACAAAGCAAGGAGAAAACTATTTACGTGACCAGACCGTTGAGCAGACGAATTCGGCCCCCATTCAACACAGAGCGCTTGATTTTAAACCCTCTGTCTCCGCCCCCAGGAACCAATAAGATTTGAAGCGACTTACCTCACAAATCAGTGGTTAAGGAAATGAAAATAAAGTTTCCGCTAACTACTCAGAGATTGGGGAAAGAGTGCTGATTTAACATTTGGGAAACGAGAGGTTGCAATCAAATACACAAACAGCAAAAACGCGTCCACCCTCTCCCACGGCACCCATGGCAAAGCCGTTACCACTTTCTGATCTCTTTCGCACAGGCGACAAACATGCCGACGAGACGATTACTGAAGTTGTTTGCAGAACATCCAAAAGGGAAGAAGACAGTCGTTACAGGAATAGTGGGTTTCACGGTCACTCGGCTAATACTCAGCCGTATCTCGTGCATTCCCGA
Organism: Amblyomma americanum; assembly: GCF_052857255.1. Classification (NCBI taxonomy): domain Eukaryota; kingdom Metazoa; phylum Arthropoda; class Arachnida; order Ixodida; family Ixodidae; genus Amblyomma; species Amblyomma americanum. The sequence goes on from NC_135503.1 coordinate 180,544,464, forward strand.
TGCCTCGGCAACCCCTTGACAACGAACGCATGTCGACAGCTGTACATGGTTAGGCTTCTTAAGACGGGCTATACCCGCGACGGCGCGAATTAAACAAGGACGTCCGCCGCACGAAGGGGAGGCAGGGACGGGACGGGCCCCTTTGTTGGCGACTTCCGACCGCACTGCTGCGGCCTTCTTTGCGACCAAGAGAAAGACCAGTTCACGGAAAGTTCAGCGAACAGCATACTGGCGGTCAAAGAAAATACAGTATATGTGGACGCATCCGGATACAGAGGGAGAGACGTGAGAATGGCAGCGGTAGCACTCAACTGGGATGGGGAAAAATTTGCTAACGCATCCATTAAAAACGGTACAGTTGATGAGGGCGAGGAACTCGCAGTCGTTCTAGCGATCGCCGAAGGCAACCAGATCGGAAAATATTTAACCATCCTAACGGACGCGAAAGAGGCGTGCAGGAACTATATGAAAGGAAGGATAGGTAAATGTGCAATACAGGTCCTAGCACATGTGGCTCCAAAAAAGGACCAGGCAAGGCATGTTATTTTCTGGGCAACCGGACAGGCGGAAGTATGGGGCAACCTCAGGGTCGATGAGACCGCTCGAGCTTACACGAACCGAGCCTCTCATCCACTCAGGCCGGAGGGGGCCTCAGAAAAGTTAATGGCCACCTTCTCAGACATCGCCAATTACTACAGGGGGGAAGGAAAAGATATTCGGAACCGCACTCTATCCTGACTAAGGAAGAGGCGGCCATATGAAAGAGGCTCCAAACTGAAACCCTAGCTAATCTTTTCATAATAAATAAGATGTATCCAACGCAGTACAGGTACATGTGCCCCAAATGCGGAGCCAGACCCACGGTGTATCACACAAGGTGGGAGTGCAAGGACAATTATAGTTTCCTTAATCAGAAAGAACCGTGTCGGGAGAAGTGGGAGGAAGCGCTTTCCAGCCACAATCCAGCCTTCCAACGAAGGCTAGTACAACATGCTGCGAAAGCTGCCAGATCCAATGGGGCCCTGGAATAGGAGCTCCACTCGCTGAAGAGGGCGAAGACATCGGAAGGTGAAGACGACCTCGGCACTCCGAAGCGTATAGAATCTAGAGCAGTAAAGTTTATCCTAACCTATCCTATCCTGCCGTCAGTAGCCCGAACTTAGCAGCAGCAGGAGAATCGTAGCCAGGACCTGTCCACGGCGTCTCGAAACGCATGAGGCGTAATGCAGGCTATCCAAGGGTGCCTTTCGCCAGCACGGACCCTCAGTTCACCGACTGCCACCTCCACGCTGGCAAGGAACGCAGGAGGCTTGCGTCGGTGATCCAAGGGAGGTCCATGGCAGCACGAACCCAACCTCCGACGGCTGCCACCCCCCCGCCTGAATGATCCGACCTCCGCTGCGCTGTCTCCCTTTACACCTCAGTTTTCCGACATGTGAGCTGTCGATCCGCTCCTCTTACTCGCCACGCTCTCTGTCGCCGTCGCCTCACAAACACCATTCGCACGCGCACATGGGCAACGCTGGTCTGGCACGCGCAGCGCTCCGCTGTCCGACGCACCACTGTAGACGCACGGTGGTGGTGGTGGTGGTTTTATTAAAAATAATAGTAAAAAGGAAGGAAAAGATTTTTGCCGGCCCCGGCATCTGCCAGCGTTCAAAAGTCCTCCGGAGATTTGTTGTGCACCTCACATATGCCCCCCTTCGGAAAAATTTTTTTCATACAGAAAATCTGCCGTCGGTGCACACAACACTTATCTTCATGTGATAAACAGACAACTTAAACGCTGTAAATGTCATCGAAGGCACTTTAAGCAGTGACACATGGAGGCACATGGAAAGCCGCACAGAGGAAACGTGGGGTCAAATATTAGAAATAAAGAAAAAGGGGAAATAACCATACAGAACATCAGACGCAAACTTTAAATACGTCTGTACAATAAAGGTGAACATGTACACTCGGATGAACCCATAACCGGAGAAAGAAAGAAGAGGAAAAATAACTCACAAACAATACCCCATGCGTATGCACAGGCAACCATTGCCAACACCCCGTATAGTAGCATTATACATTGGGCATAACCGTCAAATAATTTAAAAACGATCATGCAATCGGCGCCGACGTTTTTGGAGCCCTTGATATACTCTACACGAAAGGTATACTCTTGTAATGTTAAGCTCTGACGCAGTACCCTTTCTATTCAAATGCTTTGCCTTTGTTAAATATTGCAAGTGTTGGTGGTCAGTTTGAATGATGAAAACATTCTGTAGAAGAATATGTGGAATTTCTCAACAGCCAAGACTATCGCCAAACACTCGCTTTCAATCGCTGAGTAGCGATATTCGCGAGGTAACCACTGTCAACTCGCACATGATCCCGGGCGTGGGATTCCATCATGCTACTTCAAGAGAACGGCGCCTATGCTGACCTTTGAAGCACCTGTGCGAAGCACGAACTGCTTACTGAGAATTGGAGCTCTTAATACGTGCCTGGAGGTTAATGCGTTCTTGAGGTCGTCAAAAGCGGCTTGCCGCTGTGGTGTCCAAGAGACAAGATTGCGTTCATTTTTGCGTGTCATCTCCACGAGCGGTATCACTCCTATGTGTTCTTTTTGTTGCTTAGAGCCTGATGTATTTATTACCACGTTCCGAGCAATAAATCTTTAGTTGAAAGACAGCGCTTGTCTTTGTGTATCATCCTGTGGTCCTTGTCTTTTCGCGCTGTTCTTCTTGAACATGGACTTTATCGGCATAGCCGGGGATGAAATCGCTTAGTATCAGGCATGTCAAAGATGAAACGCACTTGCTTTTTTTTTGCCTTCTGAAGTGCTACGTGTAAAAGCTTTTCCAATACCGTTTCTACCGGTTGCATTGTCCCTTCTCCAAGCTAGAGTTAAAGAAAGGAGGTGTTAGTGGCTCCGATTTCACTCTTCTGCGGCTTGATCGTGAGGCCGGCCTCGCGCACCCTGCTAAATAGCCTGTTTAAAGTCCAAAGATCTCATTTCTAAATAGAGGTCGCTACGAGAACATCGTCGTAGAAATGCCTTGTAACCGAATGCGCATGAGGCGCATAAAGATAGCCGATGCTGTCTTCGGTCTCGAAGCTTCCTTCAAGGGTAGTAGTATCCAGTAGACTTTATCACGGTCAAATTTTTAAAAGTACATTTTAGGTCCAATCGCGGCTAATATTACGTCTTTTCTTGGAAGGGGCTCTACATCAGACACAAGAACATCATTTATGCGTCGAAAGTCGATGCAAGGCCGATAGATGTTGTATTTCTTTTTAATCAAAATGAGGGGGAATTGTATAAAAATTTGGACGTTAAATGACCCCGAATTTGATCATCTCGTCTATCGCCTTTTCGACCACGTCCCTCATGGCAAAAGGGAACGGGTATTGCGGGCTATTCACACCTTCACAAGTCGAGAGCCTGAGTTGACACTGCACTAGATTAGTCGTCCAGGGAGTCTCGGAAAAGATATCTGCATACGTGTGAAGTAAGCACCGAATCTCCTGCTGTTTGTCGTCATCGAGCTTGGTGGAGACCTGCAAGATTCAGTTCCTTTACCGTCGGCTGTGCTAAGTGTAGGCATTTTTTATCAAGCCCAGCTTTCAGGGACATGGCCGTTTAGTTCGGAAAACTGCCACCGCGGGCCGCTTCATCATGAACTCCTTCTTTCTCCTTTCGTTTCTTTTTCCTGCCTCGCATAGCCGCACGCAGGCAGACGGGAGGCCGCACAGCTGCGGGGTTGGGTTGGGCGGTTAACCATTGTTCGGATTCCACACTGTAGGAGGAGGAAGGAGCAAGTAGGGCTTTGTGGGCGAAAAAAAACTATCAATGCGGCGTGAAGCCTTCGCTGCGCCTGAGGAACGCAAGTTCAGTAGCAGGATATTGAGAAAGGCGCCCAGTTAGAAGAGAAAGAGGGGACGGAAAAGGCAAGATGGCTGAAGGGCTTGTTGAGGCCATTCGATTGGGATGCTGTGTGGAGTGAAAAGGCGTGGTTCTTTTTGACGAGTTGTTAGGTAGAGAAGAGATACATCCCAGCAGAAGCAGGACGCAGTGATACCGTGTGTCATGTCTCACCGGCGCCGTATCTTTTCGCTGCATTACAACTAGCCCAAAGTGCCACCTTAGTGAACTCCTGGATTTAGGCTCGTGATTAGAAGCCAAATTAATATGCATAAAAATAAAAAAATCAAGGACGAAGAATGCAGGGATGTCAGATGCTTGTAGAATTTTTTGGGCGAACGCAATGAAAGCGTCCAAAAGGCCAATCTCAACAATCATTTGGGGAGTTAGTTGCAAAATGCCGTCTTGGTTGTGTAATTGCTGTCGCCTATCTTTGTGGGGGATCAGTGAACCAGCTGTTTTATCGGCGTAATGCCATGTACAGTTTTCAGAAACACGTCGAAATCCTCATCAGCACGAGTATAGTTCAGCGCTATATTTCGCGTAAAGTAACGGTTATAAATTTTCTTTCTTTTATTTTCCGAGGAGGGTTACTGACTGAAATGCTCTCCCTGAGAGAGTGATATCCGCTGTTGACTTTCTGAAGGCCTTTGATGATGTATTTTAGTTACTGTATAGAGATATTCTTCAGTTTTATTTGTCGTGCATGCTTTTATTACTGACTTATTGCCCTTGTATGTTATATCATTGTGCCCTTCCTGCTTGCACCCAAGCAAAAGGTCTGCAGTATTGGGTAAATAAGTAAATAAATAAATAAATAAATAAATAAATAAATACAGGACTTCATCTCCAGAGCTTAGCGTATCTAACATCAACTGGTGAAACCAAGAATAGCGGCGCACTCCAGGTTTTTTTTTTTTGTGACCGTAGTGAGACACTCCTGTGCAATCTGAGGAGACTGAACGTTCTCTTGGACACCATCTCTCTCATCGTGCACCCTCAGCGTTCATGAACTGAGCGGCCAACAATGGCTTTGCGGGACAGTGGTAGAAACACATTGTTTAAATTAAGGGGCTCAGATGGAGCAATTGCCGACAGACCATAGTAAGGGTAATCCCGCATGTACAGTACTCACGGATTGAAATAGGACATTCGGAGCGCTAGCCTTGCAGTGCCACGCAGGCATGTGGTAAGCCACAGGCCGGCTCATTGGCTACTGGAAGGAACAATTCTGCTTTGTAGATGTTCTCCCTCTCGCGCCATACCACAATGCACCACCTTGGTTCCATGAGCGTCTACGGGCGGCGCTCCATGAAGCGACGGCCACGCGCTCCGAATGTCCTATTTCAATCCGTGAGTACTGTACATTGAAAGCACCACCACTGCTCTCCCAACAAGCTGCACAAAGCATGAGTAGAATTGTTTCTTGGTTCTGTTACGTATTTATCAAACAAATCCATGTACCATTGTTTGCGCTTGTTTGTTAAGTTATCCTAGCCCGAAGAGTCGCCGCGGTGGCTAAGTGGTTATGGCGCTCGGCTGCTGGCCCGAAAGACGCGGGTTCGATCCCGGCCGCGGCGGTCGAATTTCGATGGAGGCGAAATTCTAGAGGCCCGTGTACTGTGCGGCCCCGCCGCGGTGGCTCAGTGATTAGGGCGCTCGACTACTGATCCGGAGTTCCCGGGTTCGAACCCGACCGCGGCGGCTGCGTTTTTATGGAGGAAATACGCTAAGGCACCCGTATGCTGTGCGATGTCAGAGCACGTTAAAGATCCCCAGGTGGTCGAAATTATTCCGGAGCCCTCCACTACGGCACCTCTCTCTTCCTTTCTTCTTTCACTCCCTCCCTTATCCCTTCCTTTACGGCGCGGTTCAGGTGTCCAACGATATATGAGACAGATACTGCGCCATTTCCTTTCCCCCAAAGAACCAATTATTATTATTATTATTATTGTACTGTGCGATGTCAGTGCACGTTCAAGAACCCCAGGTGGTCGAAATTTCCGGAGTCCTTCACTACGGCGTCCCTCATAGCCTGAGTCGCTTTGGGACGTTAAAACCCAACAAACCCAACCAGACTAGACCGAAGCAAAAGAAAAAAACTAACCGTCCTCACCATGTTTTGTGTACTACAGCTCTTGTACATCGTAATCGGGCCAGACAGTTATTCAGAACACTGACTTCAGTGTTGCGACAATATTAGATGCGCTGCAACGCCATGCGTCGGGTTCCGACTTTATATCCCTCTATGGTTGCCTGTCTCGGTCTCCCACTGCATGCAGTTTGTACATTTGCAGCGTAGTTTCAGAAGGGAATCTGTGGGTAAAATTGGGACATGCAGCAACGTAACCTCCTTAAAATGGACACAACTTTGCTATACAGAATACGCGGAGTGTAATACGCTTCTTACCTGCGCAAATGTAACATTTGCATCGCAGTCTCAGGCTGCAAACAATTATTACGTTAGAACCAGAAAAAAAAATTCAGGGGGCACTTTGTTGAACTAAAGTGCGGTGAGGCGAAAGCCTTTAGCGCGGTGTTGCTGCTTGTGTCACTGATGTGGGGTTAAGATGTTAATTAAGTACACAATTGCTTGTGAATCTTAAAGGCTAGAGACACTGCAGGGCATTTGGGAGGCATCCCCTTCTGCAAACACTCTCCAGCGTCCTAGACAAGCAGAACTACATATGCGTTGGCAGGAAGTAGCGTAGTCGTTAGCACGCTTGGTTGCGGAACGGAAGTATGGTAGAACTACTCTCTGAGTATTCGCATGCTTGCATTCATACTATTATGCTCCTGCAAAAGTGATGAAACCGTTTGCTGCATTAGGTGCCGGCGGCGACACCATAACAATAAAGTAAAGACTTCGAACGGTGATTCCTTGTCAATGCACTGCTATCAGTGAGTGTTTGCGACCCGATTTTAGGATAGTGCCTCGCTTGTGAGAAGAATTCGTTCTTAACACACTCTTGAAATCTTTAAAAAAAATAACTAAACAGATAGCCTCACTAGAGAGAATACATGGGTAAGCATTTACCTTTCATCTCGTTATGAGAAGCTGAATTCGCGTTCTTGCTTGTATCATACTCTTTTCAAAATTTTTTGCGTGTATATTGAATTGTTTCTTTGTTTTGTGCCTTGTTATGAACGCTGCCAAGCTGCAGACGTGACGGACGTTCATTAATATCGTGTTGGCTGCAGCAAATAGCGCGTGCTTTTTTTTTCTAATGTATAAAGATTTTTCTTTTAAAAGCCGTAAAAGATGCATCGTCGTGGTCCGTGCAGGTGGATTGTGTGCCAAGGCGGACATTATGTCCGTGATAAAGTTCATTTAAAAGACTAATAATGAACTATAATATGAAAGCTGTAAACATAGAAAGTTAACCGTCTTCAAAATTCTTTAATATATACAAAGTCTTTAAAAGTATCCAATTCCCAAAGTCACTCGCGAAATGCGCCGGTAGTAGCACATCTCCACTTTATGCCAAGGGGATGCGTTTATCGCCGCAATAACTAAACAGCGATACTTAATCGTCGGGCCGACCAGCTGCCTTCTTCTGAGCGCCGCGAGAGATTTGGGGAGGCATAGCCGCTTGAATAGTGAGAATTACTCGCCCACATTCGACAGTACTATTATAAGACTGACGCGCCTGACAGAGTTCCTGATGGAGACGCACCAAAAGAAAAAAAAAAGAGGAAAACAGGGAGCACAGCATTAAAGTAGAAAAAAATGGCGAATAATAAATGGCGTCGGCAACCAGCTGAAGGAAAATAGGCTGGGAATGAGGGGGACACATAGGTATTTGGCTTTTCCCGTAGCCGCCTTTGTCGCTTCGACTCAGGCGGCTGGAATGCGCGTTTTGACATGGATGGGTAGCACGTTCTCGTCACGTGCAAAGCAAGTTTAGAAGAAAAACTGGACGATTCTGCTCATCGGGCCTTTCCCCTTTGACGTCACGCTGTTTACCCCAGGGATAGGTCTCTCCTCGCTGTAAAGAAAGTGACAATGCTTTGGTTTACACAACCGGTTTCGTCGGAAGGTAAATTATATAATTGGATTTTTGGGGAAGGAAATGGCGCAGTATATGTCTCATATATCGTTGGACACCTGAACCGCGCCGTAAGGGAAGGGATAAGAGAGGGAGTGAAAGAAGAAAGGAAGAATTAGATTCCGTAGTGGAGGGCTCCGGAATAATTTCGACCACCTGGGGATCTTTAACGTGCACTGACATCGCACAGCACACGGGCGCCTTAGCGTTTTTCCTCCATAAAAACGCAGCCGCCGCGGTCGGGTTCGAACCCGGGGCAAAGTTCGAAAAAAAAGGAATTCTTTCGCGATGTTGAGTTTCCGGGAGGCGTCTTGGGACAAAAGAGAAAGCACGTGAGCCTTGCACGTGATCCCGAATCCTTGACGCTGTTTTTATGCTAGGTTGTTCGCTGGCGTACTATAAATACAGTACCATCGAGATGCTGAACACCATTCGTCCAGAACCAGCAACTGCAGCCTCACCTTCCTGCCAGAAGCAACTGATGTGCCACTCCGTCGAGAGAGTCATCGCGAAAACGGTAAGTTTTTAACTTTTCTGTTTGAATATTGTAACATTAAAACATTTTTTTATATTTGTAACGCACTGCTGGGTAAATTTCGTCATTACCTGTGGTTTGATTTTGGTATGTGCAGCCATATACTTCATCAGAAAAATGAAGTGCATTTATTCCATCTGCAGCACTAAGTTTGAAACCTAGGTAATGGTCTTTCAGAGATTGTTAAAAGCGTACCCTGGAAAACTCGCTCCATTTAAAATAACGGCAACGCAAGAACAAAAAAAATAATTACGCATTGTATTACATTATATGTTTAAGTGTGGATGATTCATCTATCACCGAACACACAGACTTGTTAAGGACAGTATGCATATGGTAGGGAATAAAACAACATTGAGGGTCACTTATATTTACTCCGCTCACGCATCATTTAGTCTCATAGTTGTGACTGTTTTCACCCGGTTTAGTAACGAGGAGCAAACTGCATTCCCATATTCAAATGCACTTGCTCCACTTTGCACCGGACTAGTCCCGAGCAAGACAACATCGTACCATTCACAAAAATGTACACGTTCATGTACGTATCGTTTTCTGTAATGTTGTTATACAAATGTTTGTTGCGCTTCTGTTATGGGTCACAACATTTTCGCGTAGTATTGCGTGCCGGCAAATAGTTGTTCAATTTAGTATTTGATATTAGTAAGTCGCACCGACCTTAGTATACCGAATTTAGTATTATACCCCTGCTACACGGGCGCTTCGAATGCCTTCCAACGTAATGTCATTCGACTCGACTGCCGAACTTACGCTGCTACATGAAGTTTCTCAACGGCATTCGGTTCGGATGACATTCGAGTCGACGGAGCTCAGCGGAGACATTCCAGATTTTGGAATGCCGTCGAAATGCGAACGCAGCCCGAACCGACCAATAGGCGGGGCCGCCGCCATCGCTTCGCCTCGCGCACAGCCGCGCGAGTGCTTTCGGCTCTGTGGCTGCTCATTTTGATACCTGCTGCTCGCTTTTTCCTGCTCTTTGTTTAGCAAATAGCTCGTGTTCTGTCTACGTAAGTGCTTGAAGATAACAGTGCACCAAAGAACATTTACCGCGTGAGCATGAAATTTCTCCAGCAGTGTGCCGATGAGGACGCCTGCGCGCATATACTATTGTTATATCGCTGCGTACGAACAGCTAGCGCTCGTTTGCATGACTAAAAACACATTCTGCGCTTTAGTTCTATTAAATAATCTCATCTATTTTGTACTGGTTGTACCCGTGGCTTGTTACGGCAGTGCGACAATCTGTTGGAGGAAGCGCCGATACGATCGCTCGCCTGAGAAACACTCGACAGCTGGGCTACTGACTTCGTGTACGATCGGCGCTTGTCGCTAATTGTCCCGACTTCGTCCGACGCGATCAGTAGTTTATTTTAAACTGCTTTATTCAGAAGTTTGATTGGGGACCGTTCGCGGTAATTGAAAAGGCATAACTTGTTATCCACAAAATAGCAACGGCGACGACTGCTGCTGGTCTTAAAGCAGTGCTCGGCGGTTTGGGTCACACCGGCGCTTCCCGTTCATTGTATGCGCGCCCTGCGATGTGAGCAAAAGTTTATTTGAGGTCACTGTTGTCAAAACTACACTCGTCGATCATTTGTGTTCTCTAAAACTTGTGAATTCGCTCTTCACAACCGCCGAATTCGAAGACGTAACCCTGCGGTCTCGCCAGGCCTAGTCGTCGCGGAAGGAAAGGGAGTCGCCGTCGATTAAAATTAATTTGGCAAGCGCTTATAGCTGGTGAGTGTTCGAGTGTGCACATGTGAAATATACCCGTTCCTTTCGCTTATTAACAATATGGATAAGGTAGAAGGGCGAATATAATCACACCGTCGCCTCATCAGCGTGTTTTCGCTCAGCCGCCGGCCTGCCGAGGACATGAAGGCTGACAGTCCGCCGGTCCGATTCGTCGGTGTCGTTCCATGGCCTCAAAACGTTGTCCCACAACAGTCATATATGCTGCTGTTGACCTTGATAGTGTCGTTGTCGCACTAGTGTGACCACCACCGCCGTCGTCATCGTACACTGAAAACGAGCTGAGGAAATTTGAATTGCGTTTGGAAAGTGTCGTGTAGCGCCGCGGAAGTCCGTCGAGTCCGATTGCCATTCCAAGTTTCGAATGTCATTCGACTCAGGTGTCATTCGAACGGGCCCGTGTAGCACAGGTATTAGCCTTTCTCGCGATTGCCAAGGACGATTTCTATTAGCGTTTGTCGTGATGACGCTCTGCCGCCTTCATATTACCAGCAGAATTTTTTTGTTTCATAGAGGTAACATGCCAATTTTCCTCGTAATAAGGTGTACGTGCGCTTGGGGATGTTATAAACCTAATAAGTACCACAACAAATAAAATCCTGAGGCTCAGTTTCAGTTTCCCTACTTTTGGTTTCACCCACCCCCCCTCCCGCTATCTTCAGATAAATGAAATCGTTTCCTAAAGTATTGACAAAATGTCTCCATTTGTCTTTCATTTAGCGCAAAGGATACCTGATCCATTGAAAAGGGTACTCCAAATGGCTTTGTACCCTGGAGCCTAAGAGGAATCTCAACGAGGCCTGTCTGCGCGAGTTCACAACCCCGAGGAACCATCGAATCGACGCCTCCAGTCTGCCTCGGAAGAGATCGTGTACGAAATTAAAAAAAAAAGCTGTCCAACTGCCGTCGATCAAGCGGTCTCCTGAAGGTGAAACTTGACCAGGACATTTATCGATAGGCTTTTCACGGGAAAGGCCAACCATTAGAAAAAAAATGGCTACTCTGTGAGGAATAAGACTTCTCCAGGCTCCAACTTCCGTCTGCATGGTCGATACGGGAAACGAATCTTGGGAACACGGTAGCGATTGAGTTTCCAATCAGAATTAAGGGTGGGGTAAGACTTCAGAAGTCCTGCAAGAGGTTTCCTTGCGGATTTCCTCGTGAGAACTTGCAGGTTTTTATCGTGAAAAAGATCATTGCTGGCGCATCGTAATACAGTGATAAGTGTCTATTTCCTTGGAGTTCTGCTTTTGTTCTATTTGTTTTGTTTTCGAGTTATTTTGGCTTGTTTTGTACAACGTGTCACCTGTTTAGCTCACTGAGTGTTACTGTCTCTATTCCACTGCTATGACTTCTTGTTCGTCAAATTTTCTAGTTTTTATTTAGTTTGTTGTTCATAACTCCACGAAATGGCCATGCCAGATAACCATATAATCTTGTCTGCTACCTTTGACAGTTGCAGTGTCACATTGACGCTGACCAATGAGACAGCTATAAAGACAAGACACGAGAAGGACCTTCTTCGAAAGACATACTTTGAAACTGTGCAATCATCTTTGCCCCCGAATGTAAGGATTCCCATTATGGGTAAATATTTTGAAGACCGGTTTACGTCACTGTGCAATATTGCGGAAAGGCGCTACTGGAATTTGACAGGCCGTGCGAAAGCGTCCTTCTTAAAAAATAAAAGGTTCATAAAGATTCACTTCGAGTCTCAATCTAGCCCACCTGAAACGAATACCGGAGAATCCATAGAGAACATCATAATTTCTGCTCTGCAAAAATAACTCGAAAGAGTAGGAACAGTTTCAGAAAAGGCCATAAATGAGCTGAGAGACACAGTCTCTGCCTATAAGGCTAAGCTTTTTAACCCAGAGCAGGAGAATGAAAAGCTGAAATCCGAAAAAACTACAATGCTACTGAACAAAGGAACAATGGTCGGCGAGGGGTGCAAAAAAACAGACCGAAGGAAGCTTAATGCCGCTGGATATTCCATCGCGCAAGCACTTGACGCTGTACTGGAGAGCTACGGCTTAGATGTATGCCAGCTTCTCGTAACTGACTTAAAAGGCCTGCTGCATAAAGTAACATTCAAGGAAAATGGAGAAATTATTTGTAATTGCGGTGTAAAAAGAGGTTTCTGCAGCAATGGTCAAGTTAACTATAATGCCATTTCTTCTCCAAACAAACAAAGCTTGCGAAAAGTTGCAGCCCTCTTGGAGGTACACTTTGTCAGTAACGTTTTCTGGGAGCACCTCTCCGCGAGCGTCCCTAATCTGCCTACCATAAGACTAATAAATTCTTAAATAGAGCACCTAGATAGCAGGATAACTGTCTTCAAGACACCAGGTACCTCACCTGGCGTGTTTCATTTGAGGAAGACTTGGCGTTAGCTGCGCAAGAGCTAGCTAAAGATGTAGGCTTAAGTGTGACAGAGATCTCCACAGAGGCACGCCTTGCAAAAATAGAGGGTGATGGCTGCGTTGTGAGTAGACGCACGACCTGGACAACATTATCATTCGTCATCATTTGCAAAACGCGGCAGCTACAAAGCCATAACCTTCATCGCCTTCTCGGTGTGGCGGAGATCTCGGTGGGTTATTTTGAAATAAGAGAGGCTTTTCGGGATTTGATAAAAGAAATAAATGTTGTCGCACGAAGGGGTAGCATATCTGTAGGGGACCACGAGATTCCGATTCGCATCTGTCTAGGGTCAGATTTCAAATTTTTGCTTGTTGTTCAGGGTCTGCAATCTGCTGCATCACACTATCCTTGTCCATTTTGTCGAGCAAACCCACAGACAAGGTGCTCAGTTCTGACAAGTAACAGGAGCTTTAATGAGCCTCCTTTGATCCGCACTCTTGAGAACATGAAAGCTGAATGCTGCGCAGAGGCGAACGGGATGAAAACGTGCCATTGTTTAACTTCGACTCTGATTTTATAATTCCTGATGTATTGCACAGGAAGTTAAGAATAGTTAACAGCCTTGTAGATGGATTGCTTTCAGAAGCAGAAGACAGAGATTACCGTGAAAAAGTCTGCAACCCACGTTGTATGACCATACACGTTCAGGACATCGTTGACGCCATAAATAACTGTGGGATTAAATTTCACGTCTGGGAAGCCAATGAAGGAAACAAGGGAAAAAAATTCACGCCGGTATCGGGGGGCGATTGTGAGCCCCTGCTGAAGGCTTTGCCTGAAAATCTGGCCGGGAAATTGCACTCTCAAACAGAGAAAAAAACTTTGCTCCTTTGGAAGCTTATGCGGAAAATTTTGTACCACCTGGAAAATGATGTTGAAGGTCGCAGCATAGAAAGAGAAACCTCAGAATTCTTTCACACGTTCTTAGAATTAGGATCCCAAGGTTGCAAAAGCTATGGTGGCGATAGAGTTACGGCGTACATTCGTATTCTCGCACACCACGCTTCCGCAAAGCACGAAAAGTTCAAGTGCCTTGGTTGGTTTTCAAGCCAAGGGTTAGAGGAAAAAAAACGACGTGCTGAAGCATATACACCATGGGAAGTCTAACAAGTGGAATGCAGCCGCTGACGCTCTCAAGCTGGCGAAAAGGCTTGAAGTGAGTGAGAATATCAGACGTAGCCGTGCATATAAAAAGAGGGACCAAGAGTATTGGTTTGAGGGACTTATTTAAGAGACGCGGGCGAAGAGGCTACGCTGTGCAGAAGAAAAAGTGAGGGAAGGAAACTGTCTACAAAATGTGGACGACATGGATGCAGGAGAATTGCGCACGGAGCTTCGGGCTATGGGAATGTCGACGAAAGTCAAATCAATAGAAAAACTTCGCTACCTTGTAAGGAAAGAAAGATAAAAGCAATGATTGTAGCCATAGGAGAAGATAACAGTTATGTGGTGAGATGTGCCTTTTAGTTTTTCGTGTTTCCTCCTATATTTATAGTGCTGTGTTGTACCTGTTGTTTAGAAAGTGCATGACTGCTTGAAGATGAAGAGTACTGTTCCTGGTTCCTTATGTAACCTGCCCCTAAATGAGTGTTCGGTGTGTACTAAAAATAGTGTATTTGTATTATGTGACTGTTTACCTGCCATATATGCCCTGAGCAATTTTTGGTGTAATATAAATGTGATATGTGTGTTTTGTAAGTATTGCCGTTGTCACTTTTAAAATGATCTTTTGGCTTGTCTTTTGCGTAAGAAAATTCTTTTATATAAACAAACCATGAATAACCGATTTATAACGCAATCAGTACAGCTAGAAAAAGTACTTGGAGGGGGGGGGGTGCTTTGAAAATGAACATGCACACACGCCTTTAAGTTCTGCGGGGCAGCAGGAAAAAATTTTGCAGCGAATTTAAGAAAACTTATTCGGCGTATCGGGCGTAGATCATATGATACTGGCATCAAGTGCACAATGCGCACAAACAGGCTCGAGAAAAGTGACAACAGCTGTACTACGCACATTCAATGCCATCATTTATGTTCATTTGTATGTCCTTCTTTGCTAACTAATTTTGTTTGGCAACCGATTAAAAGTTTGCCTTGTTCTTTATTCTTTTCGCAAAGTATTGCTTCTTTTGTATGCCATGTTGCTGTGAAGTGTGTTTAGTTATATTCATATTCGTTACGTTTGGAGTGCATAGTTCTGGTTGTACATGTAACATGAACACAAGGTAATGACGCTATGTGATTCAGACTGTACACATTTTGTTTCCAAATGCTGTATGAAAAGTGTATAATAAAATATTTTATGTCGGCACTATAGCCCTTGTCCTTGCCTTTTTGCGGGGAAGTTATAACCCCTTCCGCACCAGCTATCAGATAGTGTGACAAGTGCAAGTTTATTGACAGCGACGCAATGAAAATAGACCTATTACATTTTCTCGATTTCCTCCCCAAAGGTGCAAAGGAGAAAAGAAATATAACCTCCAGTGCTTCGAATATTACTGTAAACGTAACAGATTACTTCCCATGAGTGTTATCGTTACGAAGGCTTCCCCTTCATTCATGGTAATTTGCTCACATTGTGCTTTCCGCTACGTTCTATAATGACATCCCCGCCTGCTATAATGACATCCCCGCCTATTTGATATTCTCATTCTCTTTGTAACATATAATGCAATTCGTGACTTATTTTATTGGTATACATTCCTTCTTAGCGTCTGGTTATTTTTGTTGCGCTCTACCTCTCTATTACAATTGTATCTCGTTTGATTTACCAAACGCTGCTGCTTCCAAAGTAAGCGATAGTATTGTACAGTGCAGTATAATTAGTTTTTCACGTGACCACAGAAATCAAAGCTGCTGCAGGCAGAGTAACCTGGGAACTGGGAAAAGCTACAGTGAAATAATAAAAATTCGTTCCATTACGGGCTATGAGGGACAGCGCACTGGAGCGTTTCGAACTAATTCTACCCCCCGGGAGTAAACAGCCGGAGCGTTGTTGCATTTCGCGTACGCTGAAATGTGGGCATAGCGGCTGGGTCCTGAGCCGGCCTTACATCACCCGGCACCCTGTGCAAAACTTTGCCCCCCCCCCCCCCCCACCCACCTCTCTCTCTCTCTTTGAATGTATTTGTGGGGGTGTTTCTCTTGATTTTTATTGGCCGTCCTAACGGGGGGCACTTCTAGTTTTCATTCTTTTAAGAGTCTCAATGATTTGTACTGGCGTGGGCAGGACACTTAGTTGTTTTTTATTTTTCTTCCCCCTCTAATTTATACCCCTTGACATCCTTTGATCTTGCTATTGGCGGTCAATTTTTTACACGTTTTCATAGAATTTTGAAGAAGATGAATCTTAAAAGCAAGCTGCCTGCGATAATGCAACTCATCTATTATACTGGTGAAATAGAAAAATTTATTGCTTAAAATGATTACAGCCCAGCATCAAAGGACAGATGCAAACGTTCTTCAAAGGATGCTCCCAAGACAGTCGCTTCAGACGATTGATATGACATCGCGACTAAGCCTGTTAATCCGTGGTTAACCCTCTTGCACCTGGCGGCCCCTTGCGATGTCACTCTGGGAGGTGCGGGAGAATTAACTGCGATATCATGACAATCCCCCGACGAAGCTGCGTAGCAGCGACAGGCAGCGTAGCGGCTGGCAGCGTCGCAAATTGCGACAGCCGCCATATTTACCATTTATATACACCGTTATGAACAGCTTCCTTGATAACACGTTTTGGCGGGCTAGTTGGTTAAGCATCTTGAATAAACAGCGCGAACAAAGACGAGCACAAAAGACAAGAAAGACAGCGCCGTGTCGTTCGCTTTCTTGTCTTTTGTGCTCGTCTTTGTTCGCGCTGTTTATTCAAGATGCTTCCTTGATGACGTCCATGTAAAAGCGCTTTTTCGTAGCACAGAAGTGGGCACAATTAAATTCACCAATTTGTTTGCAAAAATGGAAAAAAGTTGGCGGTATCTTGCGGTATCTTTAAAAGCGAAGTTTCGTACCTCAAAAGCGAAGCCTCATTTTTTCAGTTGTGTTACACAGGATGGATCCCGGCAATACATCATGCATGCATATTACAGAAGTCAGAATGAAAGAACAGCAAAAAAAGTCGCCAATAGCTGCAGCAATAAAAGTATGAATACTGATCATGCACGAAATTTTTCATTCATACATTCTTACTAATATATTTTCTATAGAAACGAGCACATTTATTAGAATTAGTTGACCAAAACAAAAGGTTCTCAACCCAGGTTAGAACTCTAAGTGCCAACGTGCCCTCACGACACCCGGATGACCACGGAAGAATACCAATATACGTGCCCTTACTACGCCTGGACTTAATCATTGCGGCCTGCTATCAACGATCCGGCAGTCGGCACTACCGTCGGCAGAACAGCTGTAAAACCAGCCCAGCACCTCTTGGACATCACTTTGGCAGCAGCAGTGGCCACAACGACACCTCGTTAATAGCTGTCCTGTGCTATTACAGATTCCCTTTGGAATGCCAGCTACAACGTTCCGGAGATAACACCGAGTGCACGTGCCCTCACGACACCCGGATGACCACGGAAGAATACCAATATACGTGCCCTTACTACGCCTGGACTTAATCATTGCGGCCTGCTATCAACGATCCGGCAGTCGGCACTACCGTCGGCAGAACAGCTATAAAACCAGCCCAGCACCTCTTGGACATCACTTTGGCAGCAGCAGTGGCCACAACGACACCTCGTTAATAGCTGTCCTGTGCTATTACAGGTTAGTGTTTCATCTGTTTCACAGTAGAAATAAGCCTAGTCAATTGTCTCACTGCTGCTGCTGCTGCCAGGTGTACAATGTGTAACGATAACGAATGTCCCACGTGTCAATTAGTGGTGGAGGACGAAGATGGCCTCTCTTGCAGTGAATGCAAAGCTGTGTACCATGTAGGCGAGTGCGCTGGCGTGTCAAAAACTACACTGAAAAAAAAGAACTACCGACAAACATGGAGATGCCCCAAATGTAGGAAACCAGACAGTGAAAACCAACAGCTTGAAAAAGCAGACACGGAGCCAAGCATGTAGAACATGTGGCAAATGTTGCTAGCCATCAATCGCAAACTGGAAACACTGATGCCATTGAAACAGACAGTTGAAGGGTTAGAGCAGTCTGATCAATTCATGTCCGATCAACTGACTAACTTACTGGACCGTGTTGATAAAAACGAGCACGCGATAAAGGACATCAGGAGCCGAGTCAAAAAACTAGAAGAAAACGAACACACTGAACCACTAATAGCCCAGCTAGACGAATTAGAATGGCGAAATAGGCGAGCCAACTTACAGTTCCACGGCATACCTCAAACAGATAAAGAAGACCTCTTGGCAAAAATCAACATTATCGCTGCAAGGATTGAGCTTCCGCAACTTTCTGAT